>NC_138382.1:61918402-61931685 GCF_054177405.1 Leptonychotes weddellii
GCATGGAGCACTGGGTGTTATGCACAAACAATGAATCATGGAACACTACATCTAAAACTAATGATGTAATGTACGGGGATTAACATAACAATAAAAAAATTTAAAAAAAAATTCTCAGAAAAAAAAAAAAATAATGACATGCCTGTACTAAACACAAACCCTCAAAACCAAAGTAACAACCTGCAGTTTTTCTGCATTCCCTGCTGCTTTTACCATGATAAAAGTAGTGCCATGATAGTAATGAGATTAGCAAACAAACTTTATAGCCTTTGGATTTACAGTGTACACGTGTGCTTGTTTTCCAACAGTTTGCTATGGAGCATGCCTTTGCTTCTGCCAGGTCACTCTACTAATTACCAATTATAAATTTTAAGCTTATTCCCAGCTTTAAGTGATTGCTCACATCCTTTCCTCCACACATTATACAATGACATATTTTAAGCTATCTTCCCAGTGTGTGTTGCTTCTCTGAAACCACCACCCACACTGACAAATGGAGGCAACCATGTTTGAACCATATGATCCAACCCTTGGGTGAAAACAGTTGACTGGGCAGTGGTAAACAGAGGGCCCTACCTAGACCAATAATATTCTCGCTCCTAAGAATTTAGAATTGAAATCCAGAGAGTTCTTTTAGCTAGGTATGGATACTACACGTTTAAAAATCCGAAAACTTAAGAGTTGAGACTACCATTTTAAGGTGATTTTTTTCAGTTACGTGCATGGAAAAGCAGAAAGATCGTTAGGGTGGGAATTAAACAGACTCAAAGAGAAAAGCAGATATGAGTCTCCAAGAAAGAAAGAAATAGAAATTGAACAGCTGCCTTGGTTGTAAAGGAACATTACATGGATAAAGTGAAACCTGGGATCAAACAGAAAAGAGTCATGGTATTTGAATATAAGCCAGGAAATACTATTCCTTTCATCAAGGATTCTTAAGAGATTAGTTCCCCTGGAGGAAAAGATCAATTTTTGTAAGTATAGATATAGTAGTACAGATATAGTAGGGAGAAGTAGAGTTTCCAGCTGCTTTTTCATTTAGGAAATTTTAAGTGATACAAGCATTTTGGGGGAAAGAATATAACAAGAGCATGACAAAGGCAGCATCTCCCAATGCCCAAGGATGCTGGAGAGGATGGAGGCAAATCTCTTTCTGGGAAGAAAGGGATCAAAACTCAAAACTACACCCCTTGAGGTGTAACATTATAGGAACCCCTTATGATGATGGAAATTGGCCAACAGGAAAAGATATAAAGCACTATGAGAGAAATTTACCATGAGGGGGAGAAAGAAAAGAACCTGAACTAGTGAAATGGTATAATAATAAGGTAATACTAGGAGAGAGTTGGGTGTGACAGAGCATGTGATTAAGGCTGTAAGCTTGTCCTGAATCTGAGACAGTAACTAAAACATGAATTTTAAGCTAAAATGATTGTAACTTCAGGAACTGAAGTATATAGCTCACTACACTCAGCAAATCATTGGAGGGAATAGAATAGTCTTTCCTTGAAGAAACTCCAAGTACTATATAAGAACCTGAACCAAGAAGAAAGTCACTGCAGCAATGACGAAGATGTATTAGATGACTATTTTTTAGTTGTAACACCAAGTATCAGAGAGAGAGAAGTAAACATAGCCAAAATTGGAGCCACTAGTGGATGAATCAAAACTCCAGGAGGTCTCTTCATTTGTCATTTGAAGGACTAGTCCCTCTGGTTTCAGGAAATTCATGGAGTCTTGGAAAATTCAGAGGACACTTAAAAATGCATTGTAAACAGTCTGCTATTTGGGGGACTATAGTGATATAAATAATAACTGAATATTTTAATGTTTGGTGGCAACATATAAGAGGAATCTAAGAAACAAAAAATGGAGGCAATAAATCAGCCTAAGAATTGGAGCAATTTAGGTAGGAGATAATATACACCTGATTTGGGTGATGTCTGTGAGAACTGGAGAAAACAAACCAACCAACCAGGAACTGAGGCAAGGACAGTAAAAGAGAAGGCAGAGAGCAGAGATTCACAGGAACTCCATGGTACACAGGCCTAAAATCAAAGTAGACCCTGATAAAAAGAGGGAAGGTGAAAGAAAGCTCTAATTTAGAAAGAAAGGCAAAAAGACACAGCTTTCCATTTCTGACACTGTGAGATTGAACTTTCCTGGATGCAGGTAAAATATGAGTGCAACATGAAGAAACTGGAGATTTATCTGGACAAGATAAATTTACCTTAAAAGTCACCAGTATAGAATAAATAGCTTGATTCTTTCGAGGACCCTACCTAGACCAATAATATCCTCGCTCCTAGGAGTTTAGAATTGAAATCCAAAGAGTTTTCGAGGGAAATACGATAGAGGAAAAAAAAAAAAAAAAGAACAGATAGTAGAAGACAAAACCTTAGGGACACTTCAGCAAAGTGAGAAGGAAGAGAATCTGGTGAAATAAATGTAAAGAAACACTTAGAAGAGAAGACCAGATTCAAGTGGTGTAATTCAAGCCAGGGGCAAGAACTTCACGCTGACCAAAACTATTAAAATATGAACTGGAAGGGAAGCCAGAAATTTACATACAGGCATGAATTCTGTGGGATCTGACTGCATAGGTTAACAAGTAAATGGAAATAATGATGCACTATAGACCACAAGTTTAGAGCATTTCACAGTGAAAAGGAGGGAAATGGAAAATAATTAAAGGCAGGGGAACATCATGCCAAGAGATTTGGAAAGAGGATGGATCTAAGAAGGTTTGAACATACAAGGAGAGAAATATTATACCACGGAGTCCCAGAGTTTGAGTGGATGAAGGGAAAAAACTGAGGATATTAGGAAAAAAGAAGATAATAAAAAACAGCACTGCTTCAAATAAGGTAAGCTGTAATGGGATTCTGAAAACAGCTAAGAGGGGTTACTGCTCCTTCTGGAAGCTGAGCGATGGAGAGCATGGATGAGGAAAGACAATAAGGAAGGGTCAGCTAGGCATTTGAGGGGCTGGTACCAGAGGTTCAGAGCTCTGGTTTTCACCTTTTTTCCTACCACAATACTCATGGTGTGGCGGACTGTACTACTGTTCCTTGTGGAAAGATTGTACCTCCCAGACCCATTGCATGGTCCCTTGAATCCTCCCTGTGGAAGGATTATACATTCCTACCTATTGAACTTAGGAGTAGCGAGGTGATCTGCTCTAACCAATTAACCAATGAAATGTGAGCAGAAAGAGGCATCAGTGATGTTAAGAGTCATCAGTGGTTCTACTCATTCTTCTTTCCTTCTGCCATGAGACCAGAATTTGCCAAATAGGGACTGATCTTTCAGCATAGGTCCAAAGGATAACGTGGAATAGGGCCATAGCATGAGCAAGAAACAAATCTTTCCTGTTGGAAGCCACTAAGGTTTAGGGGTCATTCCTTAATAGAGCAGAACTTAGCCTAAGCTCACTGATACGAGTGGTGTAAGCAAACTCCCATGAGTAACACTGGCTTACAACAAGCGCCTAGGATCTTGAAGAAGATTTAAAAAATGAATTATTCATTGAACAATTCCAAGTTACCACCAAAAAATTAGAAACTTACTTCCATTGGTTCCTATTTGCTTGGGTCTTGCTATTTCACTGGGACCACCTTGTCTGGGTCTTTTGCCCTTCCCCAACCATGGCTCTTCTCCTTTTTCCAACTTGGAGATCATGTCTGGTTTGGGAGCTTGATACCCTGCTCATGAGAAATGGCAGAAGTTGAGTGTTAGGAAAACAAACATCCCAGAAATCAAGCCCTAATATTTGGACTTCAGAGCCTTGAGAGGATAAAGAATATATGGCTTCTAAGGAGAAAGAGAGAAAGAGAGAGAGGAAGGAAGGAAGGAAGGAAGGAAAGAAAAGAAAGAAAGAAAAGACAAGAAGAGAGGGAGGGAGGAGGGAGGAAGGAAAGAAAGAATATATGGCTTCTGAAATTTCACAATGTGGCTGCCCATGTACCCCGTCTAAGCAGACCTTCCATTTTGGAGACAGGGGCACAAGTATCCTGCCTCATACCCAAAGGGATTAAAACTCTTTGATTCATAATAGCCAAGGCCAAACTTATCAAGAACTTCAGAGAGAAGGTATTACAGTGGACACATTTGAATTATGAAAGAATTGTCCTTACCCATTGAGGCAAGGTTGCTGTAGTTCTCCAGCATCACATCCTTATACAGGTTCCTCTGAGCAGGATCTAGCTGCTCCCATTCCTTCTGGGTAAAGGCCATAGTCACATCTTTGAATGTTACCGATCCCTGTAATAGCAATATTCCTATTCAGTCTAATGTTATCCATATTATTGGGTGATTTGGACAAGGTAATAAAGATTTGCTCTTACCTCAACCATTCAATGTTGATCGTGATGTTATATAGGATACTAATTCTTTACCCAAGTCTGCATTTTTTTGAGAGACAAAAATCATATTAAGAAATGTCCCTGAGGGGCGCCTGGGTGCCTCAGTTGTTAAGCATCTGCCTTCGGCTCAGGTCATGATCCCAGGGTCCTGGGATTGAGCCCCGCATTGGGCTCCCTGCTCCGTGGGAAGCCTGCTTCTTCCTCTCCCACTCCCCCTGCTTGTGTTCCCGCTCTCGCTGTCTCTCTCTCTGTCAAATAAATAAATAAAATCTTAAAAAAAAAAAAAAAGAAAGACATGTCCCTGTTATGGATTGAATGTCTGTGTATCCCCAAAATTCATATGTTGAAACCCTACCCTCCAATGTGATAGCATTAGGAGAGAGGGCCTGTGGGAAGTAATTAGAATTGGATGAGTGCATGCAGGTGGAGTCTCCATGAATGGGATTAATGCCTTTATAAGAGTCGTAAGACAACTTGCTTCCTCTCTGCTCTCTCTGCCAAGTGAGGATACAAACAAGAGTCTGCAACCTGGCAGAAGGTCTCACCAGATCCCAACCATGTTGGCACCCTGATCTTGGGACTTCTAGCCTCCAGAACTGTCAGAAATAAATTTCTATTGTTTTTAAGCTACCCAGTCAATGGTACTTTGTTGTAACAGCCCAAAATGACAGTCCCATTTGCAAATTTGTTTATTCAAGAGGATAAAAAAATCAGAGAGAAAGAAAGTTACCAAAAACAAACAGAATCAGTCTATCTTTTCTTCTATAACAAAAAATGATGGAATAGAGTTCTGAGGTCGAAGAATTGAGACCCTTGATTTTTATAACCAGTCAAAAGATCATTCATGTTTGGAAGCAAAAATAATGTATTTTAGGCATGTAAGGATGCAGAAAGTATATCACCTATGGGCTTTAGAATTAAAGAGAAGGAAAGGGACAGGGAAAGAGGAGGAGAAGAAGAAAAGAAATGATTTTTAAAAGAAGGAAACTGCATCAGAATAAAGATTTCAAGATTGGGAAAGATGTAATATACAAGAAAGAGCTATGAATAATAAAACCAGTCAAATGTCTAGTTACATCCGAGTAACTTGATAATGTTGTACACTGTTATAAAAGTATCCTTAAAATCAAGAGGTATGTTTTAAGAAAAATAAGCAGGAATATAACTGGTAGGGTTGGGAGATGGGGGAGAAATTAAAGCATGTTCAAGATTCTCCTCTTATTAGGCAGGTGAGAGGAGGATGACACAGCTACTGGAGAATTTTGCCACTAATGAATACACGTTCAAACATGATTGTTTCACATTGAAAGATGACCCCTTACCTCCACAAACCACCAATCAATTAGCTGCATATGTCACGAATCTATAATCTCACGGACCTCCAGTCACTGATTTCTTTTTTTTTTTTTAAGATTTTATTTATTTATTTGACAGAGAGACAGAGAGAGAAAGCACAAGTAGGCAGAGCGGCAGGCAGAGGGAAAGGGAGAAGCAGGCTCCTGACTGAGCAGGGAGCCCGATGTGGGGCTCGATCCCAGGACCCTGGGATCATGACCTGAGCCAAAGGCAGCTGCTTAACCTACTGAGCCACCCAGGCACCCCCAGTCACTGATTTCTAATAAGCCCCATCACTGAGGGCCACTGGCCTCCCAATCATTGATGTAATTCCAAAATGACTGATCCCAACAAACTTCCCAATCACTAACAGCAACAGATTTCCCCAATCGCTCTCCAGACACTCCAGTCACATATTCCCAGGGGTCCTCCACTACTGATACCCATGGAACACATCAATCTCTATCTCCGATACGACCCCAAATCCCTATCCTATCAATCCCCAATCACTGACACCAACAGAACTCCACCAACAGCGGCCTTTACAGAAACCCTAATCACTGCCAGCAAACTGCACTGCACCTTCAACCTCTTTGGCCAGTCCCTTCACCTGCTCCCTTTATCTGAAATCTACCAGTCTCCTGAGAATCCTGCCCCTTACAGTGTTCCCTGGAGGAGGTTGTTTGTTTCGGCCCAACCAAGACTCATGTACCTCATGGCCTGAAGATGAGGTAAATGCTAACTTTCAACCATTTTTCATACGTCCTTCAAAATCCCTATCATGTTTAGAATATCACGAGACTTTAAACCATTAACCCTCTGGTTCAATGATTCACTAGATAAACGCACAGGACTCAGCATACAGTTGTACCCGTAGCTATGATTTAGTACAGCTCAGGAACACACAGCAAAATCAGCTAAGGAAACGGTGTGTATGGGGTAAAGTCTACAGAAACCAGGCACAAGCATCCAAGAGTCCTCTTCCAGCGGAATTATGCAGCGCATACTTGATTCCTCCAGAAATAAGTTGCGAGAACACGTGTGAAACGTTGTTTCCCAAGGAAGTGCATCAGAGACTCGGTGGCACTCATAGGCACCCTCTGCCTGGCACACACAAAGATCCTAGGTTCCCAGAAGGAAATCAGGAGCTCGGCATAAACCACACTGTTTACATAGTTTAGGCACAGTGAGCCACTTTTATTATTTCTGGAAACGATAGGAAGCCTCCTGAAGTCTAAGTTCTCAGACATCAGCCAAAGGTCAACCTTGCAAGCAGGCTTTTCGAAGGATAGCTGTTTGGGGCCACTTAGGTCAACTTCTGCGCACAGTCATTCTGCCTCGTTCACTGAAAACTTGAACGCCACGCTCCTCCTCACTCCAGCTCCTGAGCTCTCACTACATCAACGTAGAGGAGTCCACAGCCTGGCCCTTCTCTTTCCTGACTCCAACAATCTTTTCTCACACCCAAACTCAGCCACCTCCTTCTCACCCATCCATTCCTCTCTACTTAAAACATTCCACCCTCCGACCACTGTTTCCTATGCTGTCAGCCTTTTTCCTCTAGCACTTCCATGCCAATAATTCTCCAAATGCATTCAGCCCCCAAAGCATTGATCTGAATCACTTTTCTACAGTCTTCCATCACCACACGGCCTTACTTTTCTTCTATCTTGTTTAGATTCTTTGTTCTAACAGCATATGCACTCCATGGAAAACAGCTTTAACTTCCTTGCCCCTTTTCTTCTCCACTGTACTTACCTAGCAAAGCCTCAAACTTAATCAAACCCAACTCTCCTCTTCATCTCTGCCTGCAACCTTGTAGCTGAACATCCCAAGAGAGAAAAATCAAACAACTGTGTTGCCTGGACTCACTTTAGGTTTATAACACATATCGCAATTGGGCATCCAATACCGGGAGTTTCCTATTCCTCTTTCCAAGATGGTTATTCCAAACATTCTCCTCTTTCTCTCGGAAATCTCCAGCATCTACTCCTTCCCCACTCTCAGCTGATAAATTCATCTTATACTTTCAAAGAGAAAGTAAGTGTAAATGGACAAGAACTACCTTGCCTTGTCACCACCAATTCCACCAATCTGTTTCCAAAACCCCTATCATCTGTCTCCTTTCTGTTAAAATGGAAGAAGTGTTCCTTTTCTCACCTAAGGCTAGTTTCTCCACTTACGCTCTACAGCCCATCCTCAACGGCCTTCTCAAGGAATTCACCCCCTGCAATTAACCTCTTTCTCTTTTGTTTTAAACATTTTTATTTTATTTTATTTTATTTATTTATTTGAGACAGAAAGAATGAGAGAGAGCGAGCACATGAGAGGGGGGAGGGTCAGAGGGAGAAGCAGACTCCCCACCGAGCAGGGAGCCCGATGTGGGACTCGATCCCGGGACTCCAGGATCATGACCTGAGCTGAAGGCAGTCGCCCAACCAACTGAGCCACCCAGGCGCCCCACCTCTTTCTCTTTTGTACCACCTATTTTTCCCTTTCTACTCAATCATTCCTATTGACATACAAAGTTGCTTTAAAATCAATTCATCTAATGAAAACCATCTCTTAATCTCATGTCCCATCCAATGTCAATTTATTTGCTCCCTTTACCAGCAAAACTCCTGGTGTGGTCGATACTTGCTGTCTCTACTATTTACCTCCATTCTTTCAACTCATTCCAACAGGATTTTACTTTTATCACTCCACTACAAAGCTCTAATCAATCAAAATAATCATTGAGCTACATCTTGCCAAAGCCAAATTCTCTGCAGTCATGCGTCTGGGACTCACAAGAGCCTATGGCACAACTGTGACGACACGACTCGCATTGTCTTGAAAAGCTTTCTTCTTTATGCTTCTTTGACACCACCTTTACAATTTTCGTCCTATCTGAAAGATAGGAGAGATGACTCCTCCTCATTCTCTCTTTTTTTTTTTCTGTCCTCTACCAAACCTCTACATGTAAGAGTGACCCAGAGCTCTGTCCTTGGTCCCTCTTTTCTTCTCTGTCTGCCTTCTCTCCCTAAGTGATCTCATCCAATCTTACGGCTTGAAATACCATCTGCACGCTGAAGCCTTTCACATATGGATTCTTTAGCCCAAACCTCTCCTAAGTTTTAGATTCACACATTTAACAACTACTCATTCTCTACTTGGACATGTAATGGGCATCTTGACGTGGCCAAAACAGAACCACTGTCATCCACTCTGGCTCCCATTTATATCCATCAAATCTGGTTGTCTCCAACACAACCCCTTCTCAGAAAAGGGAAGCACCCTTTATCCAGTGCCTCAAGCCAAAAGTCTAGGTGTAAATCCTGATTCTTCTCTTCCCTCATGTTTCATATCAACTCATCAGTAAGTCCTACTGGCTCATCTCCAGATGTATTCTGAATCTGATTTTGCATTTCCCTATTCTAAACCATCATCACCTCTTCTCATTAACTATTGTGATAAACCCCTATCGGACCTCCCTGCACCTCTGCACCCACACAAGGACAATCCGGTAACTCCCACAGGCACTATAATCGCTTGGCTCCCATAGATCACAAATTGTCACACACGTCCCCAGTCTTCGACACACTACAGAGCCCCTATATCTGATCCCCAGGGCCTTCCAGACTCTGGCTTTTCCGTGAGTGCCACAGACTCCCCGCCTCACTGTCACCGCACATCTCCCCAGACACGGATTTCCATAACCTGTAGCACCCGCGCACCCTGCAGGGCCCCCATCACTGCCCCACAGATCCCCCAGAACGCCGACGCCCCTCCCCCCCCGCCACAAGGCCCTCCAGCATCGCCTCCGATTCCCAAATCGCTCGTCTCAGAGACTACAGTCACCCTCCAATCACGGACCCCCAATTAGACCACCTCGGACCACCACGCCGCCCCGCCCCGCCATCGCGCTCACCGCCGCGCTGCCCCCCGGCTCGGACACAGCCATCTCCGCTGGCCGCCCGGCCCCTTCGGCCGTCCCCGCACTCCTCCTCCGGCCCACGCCCTCCCGCTTTGTGAGGATCGGCTCGCAGGCGGAGGCCGACATGGCGGCGGCTCGAAGCGCGGCCTCAGTGAGTCCGGCGGCTGCCATGGCGGCGCCCCTGGGTATCGCGGCCGGGCGCGGCCATCTTGACCGAGGCTCTGCCGTACAGCGGGGGTCCGCGCTCCCCGCGGGCGCGCAGGCGGGTGGCCGCGGGGCTCCGTGGAGAGAGTCCTGAGAGGTGCGCTGCGAGCCGGCAGAAAGCGTGCTCAGTTCCTCACTGCACGATGCCTCGCGGTGTCCGACGCCCAGAGGCTCGGCCACGCGAAGGCAGAATTTGGAGTTGCCTTTCCGAATTGGTCACCGCAGCCTGCTGCCGGGAAACCCGCAAGCATGAAGCCCAGCGAGGACTCCAGACAGCGAGGATAATAAGAGAGATTGAGGGAGGAAAGAGAAAAAGCCCGATCACGCAGACACCACTGTTTTATAGGGAAAGAGCACTAATCGCTCAAATATATGTCTTTACATGTACGGTATAAGAACAATGAGAGGGCGCCTGGGTGGCTCAGTCGTTAAGCGTCTGCCTTCGGCTCAGGTCATGATCCCAGGGTCCTGGGATCGAGTCCCACATCGGGCTTCCCGCTCTGCAGGAAGCCTGCTTCTCCCTCTCCCACTCCCCCTGCTTGTGTTCCTGCTCTCGCTATGTCTCTCTCTGTTAAATAAATAAAATCTTTAAAAAAAAAAAAAAAAGAACAATGAGAAAAAAAGGAAGCGGCAGGTTCCATGAACACATCACTCCTCCGTGAAAACCCACGTCTAATGGAGATCAAACAGAACCCAATAATCAAACAATTGGAGCAGAAGTTATTTCTCAATGAGCTGTTTGGTGTATTGACGCCATTCATTTAACAATTATATGTTGAGCTTTTACTGTGTGCAGACTAGGTTGCTGCGCTGTGCTAGATAATGGGGAAAGAGTGGAGACCCACTTAGACACAGCCTGTGTTCGCCCTGCTGGAATTTACAATGGGGCAGTATGCTTGTGAAGTTATTCTAAATATGCTGTTCCTTTTTCCAGAGTCAAACACACCCTGTTTCGCACCTTCCACTTAGATGAATAAAGGACTAGGTCCCTCAGTCAGCAACGGCTGCATCTGCGGCCTTTGCCCTCTCAGTCTTTAGTCTGAATATAATTCTCAGTGCATCTTCACTGAGCTCAAGACTCCCTAGATCACCTAATTTCAAGACAGTTTTCTGCCTAGTCTCCCCATCCTATTACTGAAATTTTTTCCTAACAATTATTTTTTGCCGTTGCACAAATCACAGTGGTACGTTTCTCATTTATTCTCAAACTATCCCAACAATGCTTTCCCTAGTCTTGTGGCATCAATTCTAGAGCCTAACAAAGTATGTTGTAAATATTATGACAAGCAGAATGCTAATATGGCCCCCATTATTTCTGCCCAACACCCCCACACCCCGTGTTACACCATTATGAGATCCCCTCTCAGGAACCTGTGATATCATTCCCATGATAAGATCCCAAATCAGTTGATTTTGAGTTCATAAAAGTGGAGATTATCCTGGGTGGACCCGACCTAATCAGGTGAGCCCTTAGAAGAGACCAGACCTTTCCTGAAGTCAGACATTACAAATATGGGGGCGCCTGGATGGCTCAGTCGGTTAAGCGGCTGCCTTTGGCTCAGGTCATGATCTCAGGGCCCTGGGATTGGCCCTTTTCCTCTACCTCCCACCCCTGCTCATGCTCTCTCTCTCTTTCAAATAAATAAATAATCTTAGAAAAAGAAAGAAAGAGGGGCGCCTGGGTGGCTCAGTTGGTTGGGCGACTGCTTTCAGCTCAGGTCATGATCCTGGAGTCCTGGGATCGAGTCGCGCATCGGGCTCCCTGCTCAGCGGGGAGTCTGCTTCTCCCTCTGACCCTCCTCCCTCTCATGCTCTCTGTCTCTCATTCTCTCTCTCTCAAATAAATAAAATATTTTTAAAAAGCAAGAAGAAAGAAAGAGAAAGAAAGAAAGAAAGAAAGAAAAGAAAGAAAGAAAGAAATTACAATATGAACAGACCTGTGGAGGGGCCATGTGGCAAGCACCTGAAATCAGCCTCTGGGAGCTCAGTCCTCAACAGCAAGGAAATGATTTCTGCCAACAATCTGAGGGAGCTTGGAAGCATACCTTTCTCTAGTGGAGCCTCTAGATTAGTACACAACCCAGCCAATACCTTGATTTCAGCTTCGTGTGACCTCGAGCAGGGAATCCAGCCATGCCGGTCAGAATTATGACCTACTGAAATTCTGAGATAATAAATTTGTGTTGTTTTAATCCAGTAAAGTTAGTGATAATTTATTATGCAGCAATAGAAAACTAAGGACTCAGTGGAAATTGAAGGCTAATTGCTTGATTGAGATTTCTCTTTGTCTTCTGGGGACACAGCCCTCTTCCCTATGTTCCAGACCGAGCATTCTTCCATCTTCATCTTCTGGGTGGGAGCAGTTGCTTCCCATGCTCCTCAAGCATAGTCCTGACTTAATTGACCCTGATATTACTGTCCTAAAGGTCCAATATTTACGTGAAAGAAAATAGCTGTCTGCTCTCTATCTGCTGATAGCTAGCTCAGAAAGAAGAGAGGCAGGCCAGTGTCTCCAGGCTTTTCTTTAACATAGTATTCCCTCACAAATGGAAACAAATCCCACCATATCTATAAACAAAAATGCTGTACTAACTGTGACAGTTCTCCAAGACACCTTGATTCTAGTATTGACCAGTCAACCTCAGATACCCTTTGGGAAGACAGTATTGAGAGAAAGAACTGGATGGAAAAGCATAGGAGAAGTAGGTTGAGGATATTCCTGCACTGAAGAGGGGGGATGGGAGCAAGGAGGAGAGACCTGCCAAGAGAAAATGAGGGAATAAAGTTGGTAGGTCAGGGGTGCCAGACTGGCTCAGTCTGTAGAGCATGTGGCTCTTGATTCTAGGATTGTGAGTTCAAGCCCCATGTTGTAGAGATTGCTTAAATTAAAAAAAAAAGTCAGTTGGTGAGAATGGGATGGTTACCAGAAGCTTTTCAGCTTACATAGTTCCATCATTTCTGCACATTGCAGTCAGTCAGTTTCCTACTTCAGATTAATTGGAAAAGAGAAAATCTTATACTTGAATTAATTCTGTAAAAACTGTAAGGATCAGTGTGTTGGTAATATATTTACATTTGAATTTTTGTATATGTTAAGACATTCTCAGATGAGTAAAAAACTTGTAATATCAAAGAAATCCCTAGAAAATTGTCTCCTTTGGATCAACTCTATTATTTCCTTTGCTAACAGCTGACCTTACTGAATATACAGTTTTAGGTACCCCAGTTTCTAACTCTGTCTCCTATATTAGCCTGTATTTTGACACTTGACTATGTAGAACTTCTTACAACAGTCTCTAGGAAATGTCCTACAAACTCATCTCGTGTAGGGCTGTACCAGAAAAGGAAAGAGAACTGTGTGGTCCTACGTATCAATGCTTTCTCATTCATTCAATACTTCAATACTCAATAAGTACTTACTGCACATCTATTGTATACCAGGAACTATGATAGGCATTGTGGAT
>NC_138382.1:61932185-62024767 GCF_054177405.1 Leptonychotes weddellii
CTGGAGGGGAGGGGGGCTAAAGGGATGGGGTAACTGAGTGCTGGACATTAAGGAGGGCATGAGATGAAATGAGCACTGGGTATTATATAAGACTGATGAATCACAGACCTGTACCTATGAAACCAATAATACCTTACATGTTAATTAAAAAATAAAAAGTAAACCACTTAAAAAAAAACTTTGAAGAGTGTGGTTATGATGAATATTTGATGGAATGTTACCCATAAAGTCTTTTGTATCAAGAATAAAGCTTCTTCATTGACATAACCTGGAAAAAAGAGAATTGGAATGTTTAAACAGAGACTTCATGGGACGCGATTGTGTCTCCTTTACCTGAGTATATGGGAATGAATATTATGTCTGACAGGGGAATGCTTCCCCTGCCTAGTATTATAAACCAGAAGGCATGCAAATTTGTCCTTCAGCCAATGTTGATTAAACATGCTAAATGGGAACGTATGAGATTACCCAAGTAGGGTACAGGTTGTTAATTTGAAACAATAAAGGATACCTGATGGACAAAAAGAGTTTATCACTTTATAGTGACATATTAGAAAATGTAGTGCAGGTACCAAAAATTTTTGGGGCGCCTGGGTGGCTCAGTTGGTTAAGCGACTGCCTTCGGCTCAGGTCATGATCCTGGAATCCCGGGATCAAGTCTCGCATCGGGCTCCCTGCTCAGCAGGGAGTCTGCTTCTCCCTCTGACCCTCCCCCCTCTCATGCTCTCTCTCTATCTCATTCTCTCTCTCAAATAAATAAAATCTTAAAAAAAAATTTTTTTTTCCATATAGTAGACTTGTATGGACCACAGACTGAGGCTGATATGAGTATCACCCAGCAGCAACTACTGAGATTTTGGACCAGAAAATTTCCAGACACTATGCCATTACAATGTATGCCATTTGAGAGACAAATACTTGCTTACTTAATTGAAACTTCACTTATGAAGGACATAAAATAATCAAAACCTGAAATACCCATAAATGTCTTGGGTGATGTTGGAGAAACACTTTGATGGGGGAGGGCAGGGCCCAAAAGAGTTCCATAATAAAATGGAAAAGTTTATGCAGGAACATACTACTGGGGGATGTAAGGAAGTACTCATCATATTCACAAGCAGGTAACCTCTTTTCCCCTAAAGGAAGCACCTGAGGAGCTGCTGAATCCCATGCCTACATGGGCAATGCCCTATGAATATGTCTCTACTGACCAACAAAGAGTTGCTTGGTTCATAGATGTCAGTTCCAAGTTGAACAAACAACATCATGTTTGGAAGACCACCACTCTGACTGAAGAAAGTAAAAACATATCAGCTCAGCAGACCGAATTGTATATTGTTTCCCCTGTGTTTGGGTTTTTGCCAACTCTAGGATGGAGGCTAATGGCCTGTCCATGTGGTCAGGCAGATGGGCAGTGAAAAACTAGACAACTAAAAGATTGCCAGGATGGGGCAAAGACCTAGGGAAATCACTGGGAATTTAAGAAGTGCATTTAAGTAAGATATATCAATACCCATCAGAAGAACCCCCTTCCATGACTGCAAGGTGAATGGAATTGGCAAGTCCATATTCTGGTGCACTCAATTGAGTTGGCCATCACGAGGGAGCTGCAGCAATGCTGAGATGGGCTGATTGTTGACATATTTGTCTTGCACCCTACAATGCACAAAATGCCAAAAGTATTGTCTATCAGCAAGAGAGACCCACCACAGACACCTATAGGGCAGATTTCTCAGAAGGAAGGCTCCATTCATTGCTGGCAAGTCAGATTGATGTTGGTAGCCCTGGAGGCTACAAAAAGGTCCTGACAAGAGTAGACACTAGACTTAGCTTTGCATACCCAGTAGTAGATGAAAATGCTCAGAGTACTAAAAAGGGACTGGAACAGAAAATACTGTACCAATTTGGACTGCTAAGTTACATTTCTTCAGATCAAGGAACACATTTTATAGCCAATAATGCCCAAAATTGGGCAAAGAGATATTACATCAAATGCAATGTTACATATCATACCCACAGTAATGGTTTAATAGAAAATTGGAATGAGTAATTAAAACATTTGTGATCTAAAATGGAGATAAAGACATGAAGGGCTGGCTTATATGCATTCATGAGGACGTGCTTACACTCAACATGAGAGGGACCAAGGGAGGGTCCCACTCAACAGATTCGTCTGCTTTGCTGAGGGATCCAAGGCAGAGGAAGTTGGAAAGGATGCTAGTACAACTCTATAGTTTCCAGTACATCACTTAAATTTTCTTTTCTCCCTTTTTTCCTTTGCCTGGAAGAGGCATTATGGAAAGAGCAGACTTTGAAGCCAGTATCCTTACTCCCAACTGTGAAGGCTGCAATTTTCTAGCTGTGTAACACTGGACAAGGGAAACTCTAAGCCTGCTTCAAATTTCTGTAACATTAGGATTATAGTAGCAATTTCATAGTATAGTTGTGAACATTATCTTAGTAACATATATACTGAACATTATTGTTAAAGAGCAGACAATTCCTGATAGAGCAGGGAAAGGGTATTCAGATCCAAACTATCTCTGCTTGATGGAACTTCTTTTGTCCCTTTCAAGCTGGTATCTGAAAACTAGCTTGTCGCGGTAGCTGTCCGTGGTACTGATCTCACCAGGGCTGGCTTCACAGTCCTCTTGGGAAGTCCTGCTCGGTAGTCTACTTGTGTCATTCTCCTGGAGTCTGAATGATGCCTCCATCTCAGCCAGAAGCCTTGCCCTGCAATCAATGTGCTGACCCCACCCCCTCCCTGCCCATATCCTGCCTGCCAGCTCAGCCCTTTTGTGAGCCTTGTGGAATAAGGGCTGACTCAGAGCCATCATAATGGGATAGGGGTTCTCACTATCCATACTCCTAGCTCTGTAGAGTTAGAATGGGGCAACTCTCTGGCTTGTCCATGAACTCCAGCTGCCAGAGAGAAGTGCTGGGCTCCAGCTCTAAACTTCTGCAGAGGAAACTCACCACTGCCCCCAAAGCCCAGAAAGTGTTTAGCTCCTGCCAGAGCAGTGGTTCTCAACTGGGGGCAATTTTATCCCTCAGGGGACACTTGGCAATGTCTAGAGATAATTTTGGTTGTTACAAACCAAAGGTGGGGGCATTTTTAGAGGACAGAGGCAAAGGATGCTGGCAAACATTCTGCAATGCATAGGACAGTCCCCTACAACCAAGAATTATCTAGCCGATTGGGTCCAAAAATTAATGCCAACGTTGAGAAACCCTGCCCTAGGGTTTGAGGCAATTTGAAGTGGTGACTAGAACTTTATTGGATATTGAGGTCTAGCCCAATGTTCTTTACTTGCCAGCTATTACCTTGGCTAAATCACTGAACTACCCTGAGCCCCATTTTCTTTTTTTTTTTTTTAAGATTTATTTATTTATTTTTAGGAAGAGGGAGAGAGAATCTCAAGCAGACTCCACGCTGAGTGCGGAGCCTGACATGGGGCTCAATTTCATGACCCTGAGATCATGACCTGAGCTGAAATCAAGAGTCAGACACTTAACCAACTGAGCCACCCAGGTGCCCCCATGAGCTTCATTTTCTGTTTATGAATGTTTAGGTTCCTAGACTAGAAGTCCTCGAAGCCCCTGCCAGTTCAAACGCAACATGTCTTCGTAAATACTTGCTGAGTACACCACTAGGAACCAACATTCTGTGATACTATGAATATAAAATATAAGGAGATGCATAAAATATCAAAAGGAAAGGAACAGAATGGGAGAGGGGGGAGCTGATAAAAGGTTACTACCCAAATACACACAGAATTTATGCAAACATAAGTGTGCAGATAAAATACAGCTTGTAGATTCTCAAGTGGTGAGAAAAATATCTTCACTAGCAATTAAAGAGATATAAAATGAAATAATTGTATTACTTTTGCTAATCTTATGAAAAAAATCAATGCAATGTCTTTGGGACCGTGAGGGAAAAAATGCACTTATATATTCCTCTGTCTCCCTCTGAACAAACTTTCACCCTGGCACTATAAAACAGCAGCTACAAAACTGGTTCTGCTGCACAATCAAATAATTCCATCACAAAGAGTATACTTGAAGCTTATTTTTACATCTATAAAGATTCATGTTAGCCTTTGGACTGGAACTAACACATCAGCTCTCTTGGTTCTTGGGCCTTTAGACTCAGCCTGGAAGGAGACCCTCAGCTCTCCTGGGTCACCACTTGCTGATTTGTCTGCAGACCCTGAGATTTGTCAGCCTCCATAACCATGTGAGCCAGTTCCTTATAATAAATCTTTTTCTGTGTGTGTGTGTGTGTGTGTATATAAATGGGAACACCCATTCTAAAGTACAGAACAAGGTGCCAGATTATTGCTTCTCCCCCTTATTCACCAAACAGTAAGACACTGGATTTAAATAATTTGTTTTCAGAATTAGGAACAAACCTCCTTATCACACCTTCCTCTAGCCTCTTAAATTAATCTTGACTATCACCCTCAGAGTTAATGGGGACCAAAGGGTATAAAGATTCCAGAAGGAAAGAAAC
Source organism: Leptonychotes weddellii (assembly GCF_054177405.1). Taxonomy (NCBI): domain Eukaryota; kingdom Metazoa; phylum Chordata; class Mammalia; order Carnivora; family Phocidae; genus Leptonychotes; species Leptonychotes weddellii. The sequence continues at coordinate 61,936,702 of NC_138382.1, forward strand.
ACCATCATGGATTGTGAAGTCCACTCTTCACAGACGTAAGAAAGCAGGTGTATCTCTTTCCACATGTAGGTCTCTGCCTGAGGCAGTCAGTGTTCCTCATCTGTCCCTGTACAAGAAACTCTTTTTTTTTAAGACGTATTTATTTATTTTAGAGAGAGAGAGAACGTGGTGGGCAGGGGCAGAAGGAGAGAGAGAATCTCAAGCAGACTCCCAACTGAGTGCGGAGCCTGATGCGGGGCTCGATCTCACGACCCTGAGATCATGACCCGAGTGAAATCAAGAGTTGGACAAATAACCAACTGAGCCACCCAGGCACCCCAGAAACTGTTTTATAAGGAGCAGAAAGAGGTTGCTTCCAGGAATGGTATCTTACAAGTTCATACAATTTGGAGATGGAGGCCTCTACCACATTGGTTTCAGTAATTTGACAAGGACAGGCCAACTTAGCTGTGCCAAGAGGAGGAGATCACACATCACAGGAATATTTGAAATTACCTCTCTTGAAATCATATTTGCATGACCCTCCATTGCATCAACCCTGAGGGCAAAGAAACAGACCTCTTTACTCTGTCTGTAGGTCAGAGAGAGAAAAAGAGCTAACACCCCCAAGGAAAAGGTACTACTAAAGGAATGAGCCTAGAAAGTATCCCTCTGCTCCCTGAGGTCTCATTTACTTGATCTGGCAATCAGCCTGTTGCCCATTCAGAGGACTCTTGAGCAGAGGAATCAAAGAGAATCGGGCATAGGCAGTAAATGAGGCAAAGGCAATGAGAAGAGAAGTGGGAACCGCCAAACGCAAAGAAAAGCAGACACTGAAGTGGAGTAAATGGAGATGCCACAAGGACCAAAGGGCAGTACTTATCCCCACTCCCAGTATGAGAGTTGGAGGTCCGTACGCATGGTGGTGGGTCAATAGTGCACATTGCAAACCACAGAAGTGGACTGCCTAAGAAAAAGTGAGTCCCCACTTACTTGCTATTCTGGACTGGACTTTGGAAGGGACTCCATGGAGGAGATTCAGGCTCTGGGAGGGGATAGAGGAAACAGCTTCCAGTCCAGACCGTCTGTGGCTCTCTGACTTCGCCCCATTGCACAGGGCTCTGAGCCCTTAGGTAGCTCTCATGGTATTTCTCTCCCTCCTGCCAGGTAAAGCTGGCCATCATCTTGGTCAGCTGGCAGGTGCCCATTTTGGGAAACCAACAAGGGATCCAAAACGGGTCTCTGAAATACTGGACGTACAGCAGATTTCCTATGTACAAGCTGATGAGGAGCATATAGTCCATTGGACACTGAATGCTACAATTACCAAAATGTTCTCCAAATGCCATTTGGTATATGACACTGCAGGTATGGGCATGCGTGCACACTCTTGTCCACGTGTTCATTTGTATGAACATGCATTTACTACACGTGCATTTACTACACTTATTTATTTACACTTGTAGAGACATCTTAACATGTGCGTACACGGGCAAATGGAAATTGACCTTGTTCACATAGATTCTCTGAGGTCACAGAGCTGCTCTGCTTCTCAAAGTAAATCCATTCGTGTGTGAGGTGACCCTGTTTACATCTTTGGCCATAGCCAACTTGTTGTTGGTCCGATGACCCCTGGGGCTGTTAAATCTCCAACAAAGCTCATCCCAGATAGATGTGGAAGAAGGGATGGCTGCCTGGGGTTCCATGGACGGGGCGGAGGCCATCACTGCCTCTATCAGTCAGGGCATTAACATTGGTGCCCACCAGGCTCCTAGGCAGGGCAGCCAAAATAAGCCATTACCGAGCATCTAGGCCATGCCAGCACTATTGTGAGCCTCAGTGGTGGTCTTTCCCTTTTGTAAAGCCCCCATGCCTTTGTTTCAGGAGTTTTCCTTCCTGGAGTGCCTGTCTATGATCAGCGTTCAGGACTCAGGGACACTGCTGCATTCAGGAAAGCTTCTCTTGTCCCCACCTACCCTTCCCCCAAGTTGGAATTAGTCACTACTTTCCCAGGGCTTCTCTAATTCATTGTTTCTGTGTTGGTGCATTATAATATAGTCACATGAGTACCTGCCTCTCCAGACCACCAACTCTAGCATAGGGGGAGCTGCTGTACATCTGTCTTTGTGTCTGCACCAACTGCTGTAGTACAAGACAGGTAATAAGTCCCCTTGATCTGAAATAGCTCCTCAAGCTTGGGCAGTTAATGCCCCTGTGACTGGGACACGGGGAGTTCTCTCATCCTTCCTCTGATTAAGGCAGGTAACATTTAATCAGTGTTGGGCACTGTGCTAAGCTCTGGGGTTATAAAGGTACAGAAAACACATTTCCTTTCTGCTGGGATCTCAAGGTCTAGAGAGAAATACAGGAATTTAAATACACAGTTTTAATGAAGTTGGGTACAGAGGGAGGGTGCAGAGGTTTCACATACTCAGGCCTTGGACTGACAACACAGCTCACTGTTCGGTGGTCCTTTACCTGATGTCTGGGACACCGTGGGACCTGGGGAGGGCCAGCAAGGTGATGTGGCTTCCTAGCGAGCTGCCCAAACCCGCTGGGGCTTGGGGCTTCACTCCTTCGCCAGGATGAAATGTCTGGGTGGGGACACGACTGTTTTCATGGGAGTCAGGAAGGTTGTTCTTGGCTTGGCCCAGCCCAGCACCCAACCCAGTGCCTGAGGGAGGAAATGTCATTCCTATCAGACCTGGTCTCAACTCCCAACCCTGGATCCTCAGATTCCTGGGGAATGGCTTTCTCTGGCCTCTGAGATACATAATGGAGACAGATAATCTGAAGGCTATTAGGATGGCTATCATTAAAAAAAAAAAGATAACTAGTATTGGCGAGGATGTGCAGAAAAGGAAAGGCTTGTGCATTGTTGGTGGGAATGAAAATTGGTGCAGCCACTGTGGAAAATAGTATAAATTTCCTCCAAAAATTAAAATTAGAACAACCATATGATCCAGCAATCCCACCTCTGGGTATATATCCCAAGGGCTGAAATCAGGATGTCGAAGAGATATTGCACTCCCATGTTCATTGCAGCAATATTCACAATAACCAAGATATGGAAGCAAACTAAGTGTCGGATAATGAACATGTGACATATATACAATGGAATCCTACTCGGTCATTAAAAAAGAATGAAATCCTGCCATTGTTACAACATGGGTGAACCTGGAGGACATTATGCTAAATGAAATAAGCCAGCCACAGAAAGACAACTACTACGTGATACCACTTACATGAGGAATCTAAAACAGTCAAACTCATAGAAGCCAAAAGCAGAATGGTGGTTGCCAGGGGCTGCTGGGGAGGGGGGGGCGGGGGGGGACGGGGAAGTGTTAGTCAAAGGGTACAAGGTTTCAAATATACAAAATGAAGACTTCCTAGGGACCTACCGTACAGCACAGTGCCTATAGTTAATAATACTGTATTGTATACTTTTAAATTTGCTAAGAGGCTACATCTTAGGTTAAAAGCTCATTATCACAAAAAATAAAGAATTTAGGCAGGAATAAACTTTTGGAGGTGATGCTATGGTTGTAGAACAGACTGTGGTGATGGTTTCCTGGGTGTACTCTGGTCCCCAAACTCATCACTGTACCACTACCCTGGGCCCACCTAGAGGGCCACAATCGAGGAAAATGCCTCCTTAGAGAGAACCCAGCTTGATCAGGGACTCCCAGCAAATGCAAGAAGCTCAGAGAAGGATCATGGTGCAAGTGATAGGAGCTCACACTGCTTTCTTTCACAGATGGTGGTAGGTCATTCTGTATGGTCCCTAAGTGGTATAGGAATGGGGGAGTGGGCCTCTCTCAACCTTCCAAAAGTGCAGAAGTAGGGTGTTCCTCCTGCTGTGGTGTCCTTTGGAGATTCAGATCTCATGCTAGATCAGTGTCTGACAGGTCAGAAGCTTAGGAGAGTATTCCGGAGAGATCAGAATCAGACACAGTCCTGGGCCCGTGTCCTTTGCTTCAACACTTACATTCATTCACACTTTCTACGCAATCTGTGAAATGGGTATAATTATCCAGACTCATGGCACACTCACTGGGCTGCTTCACATGAGAATAATGAAATTCCCACGGACTTTGTTAGGGTGAAATAGGCAAGCTCCATTTGTAGGCTTCGTCCTCTTAGACGCAAAATACATTTTCAATGAGTTTCTGTACTCCTCTTTCAGAGAGCAAAGAACATATTAAAGCTTATCTGCAAGGCTTGCACAAGAAAGAGCCTCATGGCTAAAATTCCAGAGAACTCGTGGTTATCTAGAATTTCCTAACAGATTATTTAGCCCTGGGCTTCTTTTCAAATGTTTGGTTGTTTTTTTTTTTTTCCTTAAAAAATGGGTCACAGGTGTATAATCTGCCTTTTCTTAATAAAGCTTTGATAACATCTGCTTGGGTATCCAAACTCCTTTGTAAAGTTCTGCAGAAGTTTCCCCAGGGCACCATAAAATAGCACCTTTTCTTGTGTAATCTGGAAGCCCGACAGGACTGGGGGGCCTTGGACTCCAGGTGCCACCTCTAACCCATCATCTGGCTCATCTGATCTGCCCCAGTGCCCCGCTGCCCGTGGGGAGAGATCACCTACCGCGCTCCAGGAAGTCCGTGTCTGGGCCAAGCTGCAGTTCTTTGCAAAAAGTCTTCTGCTGGGGCCTAGGGTGAGGCAAGGACAGGGGTAATCAGTTACTTTGCTGCGGCCCTCCTGGGTCAGACTTCTCCCCAGCGCGGATCAAAGCGAACACCAGCGCCATCCAGTGGCAAACCCCCATTAAAACAGCGTCTCCCTTCAGGACCGGCTACAGGTGACGATTAATCACTTGAAATGTAGCTAAACGGGAATCAAACCCAGGCAGAGAACCGGGCCGAGGAAGTGATGCCGCATTCTCTTCTGCACGCCGAGCTTCTTGATGTCTGCAGAACTGATCTGGAATCGGTGAGCCAGGGCTGCAGCCCCAGCTCTTCCCTTGCTCGCTAGGGGTCGCTGAAGAAAGCACTACCCTTGCTGGCATCCATTTTCTCCTCTATCAGATGGAAAATATTTAACAAGATGACCTCAAGGCAATGTCAGGCCCAAATGTCCCAAAATCTCTGTTGTCTCTTCTGTCCTCTCCGGACGAAGTGAATGGGGGAACTGTAAGGGAAGGCCTCATTTCTTGCTGGTCACAGGCTCCCACCATTTCCTAGGAGCTCAGGAGCCTTCAGGGGACAAGAGAGACACACGCAGAGTCTCAGCTCTTCACAGGACGCTGTCACACAGCCCTGTGGGGAAGACCAGTCTGGGGGCGATGGTTCTCCCCATTTCACAGAGGAGTAAACAGTTTCAGGGACACTGCAGGGTTCATCCAGAGTCAGACACGGACTCACAGGATTTAGTGCTGGAAAAGATGTGAGAGATTAAAGGAGGGTAAGTCCCCACTGTCACTTCACTGATAAGGAGACAAGATGACGGGACCAGGTAGTAGCTGTGGTAGTGGCCTCAGGGTCCAAGACTACTAAGCCTGTGTTCCTCTCTTTAAAATGTGCCTCAGGGGCACCTCGGTGGCTCAGTCAGTTGATTGGCTGACTCTTGGGTTCAGCCCAGGTGGTGATCTCTGGGTCGTGAGATCGAGCCCCGCGTGGGTCTCTGTGCTCAGTGTGGAGTCTGCTTCAGATTCTCTCTCCTGTTGCCTCTCCCCCGGCCACCCTCTCTAAATAAGTAAATCTTTAAAAATAAATAAATAAAAATAAAATAAAATAAATAAACTGTGCCTCAGTTTCCTCATCTATAAACTAAGGATGAGACTAGCGCCTGGCTTACAGGGCGCTTGGGAGCACTCAGAGGCAAGTTCTCATTAAGTACAGCTATTAATATGTTGCTGCTTGCACAGGCCTTCATCTCCATTTAAGATTTACCCGTGACGTCTTTGGCTAGAACTACCCCAAACAGACTTTTCAAAAAATATTACCCTTCCGTCATCCGCAGAAGTGGGCATAGAACGAGGTGGGTGATAAAGACCAGCGATTGAGTTGAAAGCATATCGTGTGGAGGGTGCGGAGGTGGATGTGATTTGGGGAAGGGTTCTCTTGCAGGTGTAAAGGAATAGAGAGCCTGACAGCGCCCCCACCCCCACCCCAGCAGAGATGAATGCCATGGGGAGGGACATCCGGGTCCAGCTGGCAACTCACAAAGAGTTATTGTCCCTGTATGTCTGCCCTAGCCGGAAGTCCCCTGAAAGAAGGGCAGCTGAGTCCTCGTGGCAATAAGTGCCATTATCAGAGCACAAAACAATCTCTGTGCGTGTTCCCGCCTCTCTCCTCATGGTGCCGTCTCACATTGCACAGCGCTTCACGGTTTATCGAGGTCAGACTCGGGCAGATTCTATCCTAGCCCATCCTCCCAGCATCCCTGTGCAGGGTGCAAAGAATGCCTGTCTTCATTTCACAAGGCTTCTGTCTCCATTTTACCAGCTAGAAACCAAGATGCAAGGATGGTTGTGCAACTTCACATAAGGTCACAGAGCTAGGACGTGGCTCAGCCATGACCAGAAGTATGGTCCGACTTCCTGCTGAGTCCTGTCCAAGCCGCTCCTCCGAAGGACCGCGCCAACCAAGTGATGTCAGCGTCTGCCATTGCTCTGCTCACACCCTAAATGCGTGGAGAAGCTTCATTCAGTTCTGTGTGGTCATGCTCTTCCTTTGTTCTCTTTTTCCTACGCCTGCTCTGAGCCCTGAACATACTGCCTAGTGTGTTGGGAGAGAGCGTGTCAACATACCCAGTTAGAGGAACACAAAGCATTTGTGCTCCAGGAAATCCCCAGGCCCTAGGACGATGACGTGCCATTTCAGTGGTCTCATTTCTGGGGAAAAAAAATTTTTTTTCTAACAATTACAAAGGACCTCTGGGTATGAAAGAAAATAGCCTGACACAGCTATTCCACTCCTCGGTATTTACCTAAGAAAAATGAGAGCATATGTCCACAAAATTGTACATGAGAGTTCACGTACAACCCGAATATAGATTGACAGGAAATAATACATCCACACAGTGGAACACTACTCAGCAATGAAAAAAAAAAAGAACTGTAGACAATGAGAGGGATGAATCTCAGAGACCTTAGGTTTACCAAAAGGAGCCAGACACAAAAGACCATTCACTATGTGATTCTATTTAGATGACATTCTAGGACAGACAAAATAAACTATAGCGATAAAAATCAGAACAATTGTAGAGGGCAAGAAGGAGGTGATGGAAAGAATTAACTAGAAGGTGACACAAGGTAACTTTTTAGGATGATGGAAGTGTTTCTATCTTGTTTGGGGTGGTGGTTTTACAGTTGTGTATATTGGTCAAAATTCACCAAAGTGTACGCTTATGCCCCATTAAGTGAAGAGATTAATAATAACTTGTTAAATTGTGCATCATTTTTAGAAGTCAAAATTGAGGGAAGTGTGAGAGTCACTTTAGGAAAAAGTGTTTTCCCCATAATTCTACTCACACATTCTCTTCTGCATATATGGTTCTATAGATCAGTGGTTTTATATGTATTGATTTTATGGTCACTTTGGGAACATTTTCAGAAGTGATCCTTGGGAGGTGCTTGGGTGGCTCAGTCATTAAGCGTCTGCCTTCAGCTCAGCTCATGATCCCAGGGTCCTGGGATCGAGCCCTGCATCGGGCTCCCTGCTCGGCAGGAAGCCTGCTTCTCCCTCTCCCACTCACCCTGCTTGTGTTCCTGCTCTTGCTCTCTCTCTGTCAAATAAATAAATAAAATCTTTAAAAAAAAAAAAAGAAGTGATCCTTGGCCTTTTGTTGTTCAGTCAACCTAGCATTGTGTGAGCACCTAACCACACTCCTGGAAACGTCTAGAGATAGTGGATTGGGACAGAAGCAAGCAAGACACAGGTCTATCTTGGAGGAGCCCATAACAGCAGATAGGAAGTAAGCCAACAACCACTAAGGCAAGAATGAGGAAAAAGCACCAAATATTGTTAAAAAAAAAAAAAGAAGAAGAAGAAGTATCCAAAAGACAGTGTGGTGTCAGGGAAACTGAGCCCTGAAAATGGATTTGACAGGCCGAGGAAAGGAGGAAATTTAATTGCAGGGAACAGCTTATTTCACTCCAGCAATAATTAATCCTCTCTTACTGAGCACCTTGACAGGCCCCCTAAGGAAGACCATTTTGTTTGCCCCTACGAGAGGGCCTCTGGAATCAGACTGCTTGGGGTCTGTCCCTGACCAGCTGTGTGCCCCAAGCAAGCTACTTGGCCTCTCTAAAAAGATGGGGATCGGGGCGCCTGGGTGGCTCAGTTGGTTGAGCGACTGCCTTCGGCTCAGGTCATGATCCCGGAGTCCCTGGATCGAGTCCCGCATCGGGCTCCCTGCTCAGCGGGGAGCCTGCTTCTCCCTCTGACCCTCCCCACTCTCATGCTCTCTCTCTCTCATTCTCTCTCTCTCAAATAAATAAATAAAATCTTTTAAAAAAATAAAATAAAATAAAAAGATGGGGATCAGCATGACATTCATGCCATTGGTTATTGTGCTGATTAGAAAAGATGGTCCATGTGGAAGGGTCACCATCGAATCGGGGACACAGTAAAGTCTCAATGACTGCTAGATACCACCGCTGTTACTTTCATCCTTTATATATGCCAGGACCTCAGACAGGCCCCGGAAATTCAGGAGAAAACCCCACGTTTGTATGACTCAGCTCAGGCTGCTATGAAAGAATACCACAGACCGGGTGGCTTAAACAACAGATGTCTATTCTAGCAGTTTCGGAGGCTGGGGAGTCCAAGATCAAGGTGCCGGCAGATTCCGGTCCCGGTGAGAGCCCACTTCCTGATTTGCAGATGGCTGCCTTCTGTCTGTGTCCTCACAGCGCAGAGAGAGCTCGAGCCCTGGTCTTCCTTCCTTTTATAAGGACACTAATCCCATCCTGGGGCTTCACCCTCGTAACCTCGTTTAAACCTAATTCTCTCCCAAAGGCCCCACCTCCAAACACCATGACACTGGGAGTTAGAGCTTCAACATATGAGTTGTGTGGGGTGGAGAAGGGGATACAAACCATCTGTAGCAACATTCGAGCTGGGGAGACAGACAAGTTGACAGATCATTATGATACTGTGTGTGCTAACAACTTGACCAAAGCAGGAAATCCAGAGATTCTGTGCTACAGATTATCTTTTTTCCTCTCCAGAGGCCCAGAGGAGGGAAATGACTTTCCTGAGTTTTGCGGGTTTTTTTTTAAGATTTTATTTATTTATTTGAGAGAGAGAGAGAGAGCACAAGTGGAGAGAGGGGCAGAGGGAGAGGGAGAAGCAGACTCCCCACTGAGCAGGAAGCCTGATGTGGGGCTCGATCCCAGGACCCTGAGATCATCACCCGAGCCGAAGGCAGATGCTTAACCGACTGAGCCACCCAGGCGCCCCACTTTCCTGAGTTTTGAGAGCAATAGCACAGTTTGGAGTCAGGCCTCCTGAGGCTCAGTCCAGGGGGGGGATGTCCACTGCTGTTTATCTGTCCGAAGGAAAAAGACCTGTATCCTTGCTCCTTGGAATTGACTAGAGATCTGATGATAGTTTTCTGGAAACGGCCACCTCTCAGTGACTAGAGAGACAGGTGAGGTCCCCCCTCTTCCAGTGCTTGTGCTCGGTCCATTTATACAGAAACATGTGTAGGCAGCTTTCTGGAAGGTGACAGCTTCATCTGCCCCTCTGAAAACCAGACAGGGACCTGCAGATGGAGATGGTCTGCAGAGCAGTGTGTCGCAGGGCAACAAGAAATGGGAGGAGAATTTCACGAGCTGTATGAGAGTAGGACCCGGACAGATGAGCCCTGGGGCTAGGAAAGTGCATAGTAAATCAACCCTGGCTCGGGTGGGGAGCAGTGGCAGCCCTGGGGTTTGCCAAGTAAGGGATTGGTCATTGACTCTGCAACATTTGTGACCCACGTGGACCTCCCGGGGGGTGTCTCACGGCCCACAGTGAGCCAGCACCCCTTCCCTTTTCCCCCTTCACCGGAAGTGCTACACTCACATAGACCTACACCCGTGTCCCCACACACGCATACAGCACTCCAGCACTGACCCGCATTCTCAGCTCACATGCTAGCTCGCACAAACTCACACTTGCCCCCTCATTCCGACTCGCAAGCACAGAATCACAAATCCTCCAAACACACATGCACAGTTACCCACGCACTCCCCATCCACACGTCCACTCCCCATCCACATACAGGTAGCCCCTCATCCGCAATGCAGGCATGTTTGGGACAGAGCATCCCGGACCTCTGGGCACTCACAGCAAAAAAAATCTCCCTGACTTACAAACCTCCATGTGGCTCTTTGTCTGCAATATCTGAGGCCCGAACAGTGCAAGGTGTCTTTGGTGAGGGAACAAATAAAGTATCACCTGCTTATCTGATTCCTTGGATTTGCCTCTGAGTCACTGTTGGGGCTTCAACTATTTAATGCCAAATCTATATACATTTTTTGTTTGGCTAAATTAAGCATTCCTTAATGCTAATCCCTTAAAAAAAGAAGAGTTTGTATGTGGGGAGTATCAACCAAAGGAAGATAGAAATGGCATTAATTGCCCATCCCCCTAAGCCCCGATCAGCAGCTGCAGAGTTGAAGTCTGGGCATGTTGCCTCTTAGGATGGAGGCTGCTCAGAATGGATGTAGTATGAAGGGGTTCCTCCTGGGACGCTGATGCGCTACGGGGGTCTCACCTTCCCTATCCGGACAGAACCGAAGGGATAGAGCTATATCTCAAAGACATTTCCTGTTTTCTTTTTTTTTTTTTAGATTTATTTATTTATTTTAGAGAGAGTGTGTGCATGAGGCAGGGAGGGGCAGAGGGAGGGAGAGAGAATTGCAAGCAGACTCCCTGCCAAACAGACGTGGGGCTAGATCTCATGACTCTGAGTTCATGACCCGAGCTGAAATCAAGAGTCAGATGCTTAACTGACTGAGCCACCCAGGTGCCCCTCAAAGACATTTGCTGATGGGTATGCATAATTTAACCACGGCTGCTTCAGACTTGGACCAGAGCTGGACTTTTTTTTTTTTTTTTTAAGATTTTATTCATTTATTTGACAGAGAGAGAGACAGCGAGAGAGGGAACACAAGCAGGGGGAGTGGGAGAGGGAGAAGCAGGCTTCCCACTGAGCAGGGAGCCGGATGCGGAGCTCGATTCCAGGACCCTGGGATCATGACCTGAGCCGAAGGCAGACGCTTAACGCAGTACCTCCTACTCCTACCCCCCACCCTCTTCCCCTAGGCAGAAAAACAACTTTTACTATATCAGAACAGTTTGGTCTCTCCCAAGGCAATGGAGTCAAAGCCAAAAGGTTTGTCTCCCCCGGCTCCCTTTCCCACCAGATACAAGCAATTGGCTCCATTATTGGTTGACCTGTGTGAAATTGCAATCTAGGCAGTTAAAAGTGATTCGATGTCAGCAATTTCATCTGTTTCAAATGAATACTTTATTATACTACCAGAGATAAGGCAAACAAATCCGAATGGTTTTTCCAGTTGGGTCCTTCCTCCAGTATCAAGTGATCATTTGATTGATGATCCATTAAGGCCCGAATATACATAGTAGATAAACAAGTGGATATTAACAATATGTTGCTGTCTGACTTGTTTTAAGGTTACTGGGGATGAAAATCAGGTTTTTCTTTTTTTTTTTCCCTTTTTTTTTTACCAAGGGGAGAAAACCGGCTGTAGAGGAAAATTTCCATAACAAGCTGAAAGCTTGCTTTGCCTAATCTTCCTTTAAGATTAGGAAATAATGTGTAGTCGGGATTAAGTTGAGATTTTCTTTTTCTTTTTTTTTGAATATAAAACTATTTATTGACCACTGTTTACCAGTATTTACAATAAAGTAAACAATATACAGTTGGATAACATTCTGACTACAAAGTTACTACTGTTTTTCCTGGTTTCTGCTGAACCAGTAACTCAAATACTGAGAAGACTGAGCCTACATGTCAGGAACGAGTTGGGGTAAAGAAAATACATGCAGGTTAAGAATTTGGATTATAAAGGTCTGTCCACCCATTTATTCCGGCAGGTGCTAAATTGCCAACATCTCTAACCATCTGATTATGATTTGGTTTCCATGAACAAAGTCTTAGACATTCCATGAATCATGACCTTTTAGTCAATACAGCACAGAGATTTCAACTTCTTGAAAAGGAATGGTTCACTAGAAGGAACCTTTGAATGTCCATTTAACTAAGTTTTGCTCACCTAAAACACACCAGGACTTGTCTAGTTTTGTCATTTGGGTGAGGAGGTTGGTGGTGGTGATAAAATTTTCCTTTCAGGGATCTTGCAAATGAACTTGCATTTATATGACTGTAGATATGGATATGGATTCTGATATGGCTGCTTTTAAATTGTCCAATTTAAAAATTTGAAAGGTTAAGGCTTCAGGAAAAACTTCAGTTTAACTTTAAGTGATTTATTTCTTAAGTTGCTGAAAATCATAGCATCCCGGAAACACGGGCTTATCCATGGTTATAAATGCTGTTTTTGTTTTGGTGAATGTTAAAACAAAAACCATTTATGTATGTATTTTAAGTATACACACAAAAACCCCCTAAATAAACAAAAAATCCAGAATGGTCCTTAGGCATATAGGAGTTAAACACAAATTCTGACTGAGTAACGACTATGAAGATTCCCCCCAACATTTAGAAAATGTGTTCTCTAATGCAGGGGGATAATATACCATGGTCTCAAATATTTTTTTCTGATAAAGGAAGCAACTACAGAAAGCTTTTATTTGTTCAAAGTAACCAGTGTTATAGATGCAAAAAAACCCCAACAACTCCCCCAATACTATTTCAAAACAAACATATCAAACTTGGTTTTCATTAGAATGTTACTTCTTTTTTTTTTAAGATTTTATTTATTTATTTGAGAGAGAGAGAATGAGAGAGAGAGCGCACATGAGAAGGGGGAGGGTCAGAGGGAGAAGCAGGCTCCCTGCGGAGCAGGGAGCCCGATGCGGGACTCGATCCTGGGACTCGATCCCGGGACTCCAGGATCATGACCTGAGCCGAAGGCAGTCGCCCAACCAACTGAGCCACCCAGGTGCCCCTAGAATGTTACTTCTTCACACTAATAAATCAAAAAGCAAAGACCCAGATTATATATATATATATAAATATATATAAAAAGCAACACAAACAATTATTGAGCTTCATCTTCTGGACAAGAATGCCAAGTTAGTCTCTCTTCATAAAAAAGCAATTACAATCTGAGGACACTTCATATTTGCCTCTTTTGCCAGCACCAAGTCTGCCTCATCTGAATCTTTCCATTTCATGAGAAACATTAATTCTCCCCTGCCGTCTGTGGCACCAATTATTCGTTTAGGATCAAGGCCTCTGGCAAAGCCTCTTGGTTTATCAGCATCTCTTTTCTTCTTTGATTTGCTATCATCAGATTCACTGTCAGATATTTTCTTTTTGTACCATCTTTTCCTTTACCAGCTTTTTGAGAATTAAGAAATGCTTCAATTAACTCTGGACAACCTAAATTTTCTTCAGGTTCCCAAGTATTGTCAGCATCTGTAAATCCCTTCCACTTCAGGAAATACTCCCCCTTCCCATTCACTACATGTCGGTCCAGTACGTTTTCCCACCACAAATTTTTCAGGCTCTGCCTCTTCTACTTTTTTACTCTTTCCATTTTGTTTCTTTCCCATTTTTTGTAGTGTAGTTTTATTGGAGGCCATTTTTTATTGCAGACTTGAAGAGCTATTATTATTCACTGCCTCCGAGCTGCTCCGGGGCCCGGGTCTGCAGCGTCTGCGCGCCTCAAGCTCCAGCCACATGCGAGGAGCTAAGCTGAGATTTTCAGGGACACATTCAGGATGCTGCAACCAGCACGGACCCTCCACAGGGAAAGAGAGATGGCGTTAGTTGACTCTTTCTGTAAGAACTGACAGTGCAAGGTCAAGTCTCTTGATAAGCATTTGTGGGCACCTGGGTGGCTCAGACTGTTAAGCGTCTCCCTTTGGATCAAGTCATGATCCCAGGGTCTTGGGATCGAGCCCCGCATCGGGCTCCCTGCTCGGCGGGAAGTCTGCCTCTCCCCCTCCCACTCCCCCTGCTTGTGTTCCCTCTCTCGCTGTCAAAATAAATAAAATCTTTCAAAAAGCATTTGTGTGTGTAGCCACATTCAAAGCAGCATTGTTCACAATAGCCAAGAGGTGGAAACAACCCAAGGCCATGGACAAGATGAATAGATAAACAAAATGTGGCATATACATACAATGGAATGTTATTTAGCCTTAAAATGGAAGAAAATCCTGACATGTGCTCCAACATGGATGAACCTTGAAAACATTATGCCAAGTGAAATAAGCCAGTCACAAAAAGACAGATATTGTGTGATTCTACTTATATGATGTATCGGGAGTAGTCAAACTCATAGAAACAGCAAGTAGAATGGTGGTTCCCAGGAGCTGAAGGGGGGCGGCGGGGGGTGGGGGGGAGAAATGGGAAGCTGTTGTTTAAAAGGTAGAGTTTCAGTTTTGCAAGATGGAAAGTTCTGGAGATAGGTTGCATAACAATGTGAATGTGCTTAACACTGAAAAATGGTTAAGATGGCCACAATTTTTTTTAAAAGCAATTTGTGAATCTGCTGTCTTCTACTGAGTGGGATGTGGACGGCTCTATTTTTCATACCTTTGGATCCTACACGTGTGGGACAGTCTGAGGGGCTGGCCCTCCGAGCTCCATGCAGCTCTGATGGAAAGTTCTCAAAGCCCATAGCTTCCTGCAGGAGGCAGAGGTCCCAGGCTTGGGAGTCCTTGGCAGCTGGAGTGAACAGCCTCACGGCAGGTATGGGAGGAGCCTGTCAGGATGACTCAGGTCAGAGTCCCCGTGAAGTCGAGCAGAGCAGGGAGCCTGTGCCTGAGAATTCTTGGCAGTGTTCCCCTCCTTGACCCTGGCTTCAAGAATGAAGGGGTCAGCACAGAACTGCCCTTCCCAATGAGGCCCAAACATACCAGTCTTTTCTTTCTCCTCTGTCTGTCGTCCTGTTGCTTGCTCTGGGTTGGCTAAAGGCCCTTCTAGACAGCAGGAGAGTTATAAATGTTGATGTTCCCTACGATAGGCTGAATAATGGCCCTAAAAAATATCCAGGTCGTAATTCCTGGCCCCTGTGAATGTTAGCTTATCTGGCAAAGGAGACTTGCACACAGTATTGAATCAAGGATCTTGTGATGGGGAGATTACCCTGGATTGTCTGGATGGACCCTAAATGTAATTGCAAACTGTGTCCTTTAGAGGTAAGCAGGGGACTGGACACAGAAGAGTGAAGGCAAGGTGAGATTCAAAGAGAGATTTGAAGCTGAACCCTTCAGCCTTTGAAGATGAAGGAAGGTTCCCCCAAGGCAAGGAATGCAAGAGCATAACTCTAGAAGCTGGGAAGGACAAGGAAAGGACTCTCGCCTAGACCCTTGGGAAGGAGTGATACCTTAATTTCATCCCAGTGAAACTAGTTTCAGACTTCTGACTCCCACCTGTGAGAGAATCAATGTGTGTTGTTTTAAGCCACCAAATTTGTGGTAATTTTTAATAGCAGCCCTAGGAAACTGATCTACCCTTCGTGGTAGGCTGGCCAGTCCATGCCCTCCTTCATCCCAGCAGCTTTAGATCCACCAGAAAGGGATGAATGGAGAGGCACTGAAGTGCACCCTGCATTCCTTGGGGATCTCTACTGGAATGTGGGGGAGCAGAGCCCTGGGAATGCAGCGTGAGAAGTGCCCCAGCAGGGAGAAAGAGAGCCAGCCTAGCCCTGGCTCCCCGAGAACTTGGAAGCAGTCTACAGGAACCCCCAGGAGCTGCCCCCTGCATGCTCAATGACCCAGAATGAGCAGGGTCAACTTCGGGAGCAAAGAAAAATCTCAGAGTCCTAGAGGTGACAGAGCCCGAGCAGACATGTCTCAGGCAGGGAGAAACCTGGGCTCGGACCAACAGTTTTCAGAACAACCAGGCCCAGAGTCAAAGTTCACAACCTCCAAAAGGGGCAGAGCCCCAGGGTTGAAGACAGGGCATAACTGCCCACATGTGACTTCTCCTCGCATGTTCCCTGATGCGCCCCTAGAGTCCTTGCTGGAGAGGCCCCGGGCAGGGCCTGGAAGGCCTACACCACAACCCTGTCACAGCTGCTGAGTGGTGAGCATTCTCTCTATGTGCTCAGTGCTAATGTCACTCCCCCTGTGGGCTCTTCTGGGGAACTTTAGTGCTTTTGTCCCCTGATCATGGTGAATTTTTCTCTCACTTATTTTCTATCTTTTCTCGACTGCCTGTGAGCTGTCTCAAAGCCTGTGTGGTGGCAAGACACATTCATAAACAAATGGTTACTTTAAAAAAAAAAAACTTTCAGAAAAAGCAAACGTTAAGGACACTCCCCACCCCCGGTTTCACCTCACCTCCACTAAATGAATCCAAGAGATGAAGAAGAAATCAGCTGGATTATAAGTGTCCCTGTTCTCTATTAATGCTTAACAGATTATCCCCCGAATTTAAAACCACCATTTTATTTTGTCCAAGATCTTGTGGGACAGGACTTGGCTGGACAGTTCTTGCTTGGAGTCTCTCATGCAATTTCACTAAAGGGTCTGCTGAGGCCATAGTCATCTGAAGGCTTGACTGGGCTGGAGCTCCAAGGCGGCTTCACTCACAGGATGCCGGCTGACAGCTGCAAGATCAGGGGGCCACCAACTGGAGCATTTATGTGTAGCCTCTCCATGTGGCCTGGGCTTCCTCACAACATGGTGGCCTCAGGGAATTCAGAGTTGCTGTTTTTTTTATACTTAGTCGCTCAGAGCCCTGAAAGTGAGAGACCTAATATATAAAATCTTCACTGCCTTAAAAAAAAAAAAAAATAACAGGGGCGCCTGGGTGCCTCAGTCAATTAGGCGTCTGCCTTCAGCTCAGGTCATGATCTCAGGGTCGTGGGATCAAGCCCCGCTTGAGGATTCTCTCCCCCTGTTCTCTCACTCTCTCAAATAAATAAATAAATCTTTCAAAACAAATAACAACTTTCTTGAGACGTAATCTTTATATCATAAGGTATAAAATTTTAGTATAGTCACAGAATTGTGCAACCACCACCACTAACCAATTTCAGAGTGTTTTTACCACTCAAAAGGAACCCCATACCCATTATCTGTCACTTCCCATTCCTCCCTCCCTCCAGGCCTGTCCTGACGGTAGAGGCACTTCTGTAGCTCGGTATGACTAGCTGAGCCCCACCAAGCTGCCGTTCTTGGGTCTGCCAAAAGCTGGCCCAGAGGCCCCTTGCTCTGGGCCTTCAGTTCTCACTCCCTCTTTTAGGCGGAGGGATTCAGTGGGTGCCAGGAGGGCAGCCCTGCTTTTCCTTGCGCTTCTCCATAAATTATTTTCTCACTTCTGCCAAAAGCTGCCCCAAACCCGTCCAAACTCTCGTGAGAAACAAAACTGTCACGTCTCACAAGCTGCTTGGGTTTCTACCACTTCCTTCCTCTGAAGCAATGAAGCACAAACCATGAACCTGTTGGGATTCATTCATTCAATAAATATTTATTAACAGTCTGCTTTGTGACATGAACTATTTTAGGAACCGGGGCTACCTTCCTGAACAAAAATACAGAAATCCCTGTTCCCCTGGATCTGTTTGAGTGGAGAGAAAGGAATAAGGAATAAGCAAAATAAATAGCATGTCACAAGGTGAAAAGAGCTGTGGGGACATATGGGAGAGCAAGCAGGACAGGGAATGCGAGAGGGACGGCAGTTTTAAATAGGGTGGTCAGGACAGGCCTCACCAAGAGAGTGACAAGGGGGAAATGCAGGGATAAAAGCATAAGTGAAAAACCCTTTGCTGGGTCTCCTTTGTCCCTGAATAAATTCCTGACTTTGAACATGGCCTTCAGCTCGTTCATGGCCTGGATCCTGCTTTCTCCAGTCTCACCAACACAAAGTCCACTACATAAATACACACACACACACACTGACCAGCCTTGAATGTGTGGACTCTCCCTGTGTCTCACACAGCGGGTCTGTAATGCTACTCACAGCATAAACATAAACTAACAGAAGGTTCGTGAGAGAACATAGGAGGCTAGCTGAATGGAGCAACATGGAAAACAAACAAAAGCCCTAGCTACAGGGGTGCCGGGCTGGCTCAGTCCGTACAGCATGCATCGCTTGATCTCGGGGTTGTGAGTTTGAGCCCTATGTTGGGTGTGGAGCCTACTTGAGAAAAAAAAAAATCCTAGCCATAAAGTGAGGCTTCCAACCTCAAGCTCATTTATAACTGCAGATCATCAGCATGTGAAGGGTCAGTTAGAGGTCATCCATTCCACCCCTTGGTGGGGCCCAGAGAGAGATGGTGGCATTCTTGGGGTCACACAGCCTTATCTGCACATCAAGGTCAGATATTCTGCAGGAATAACATTTTACGCATGCAGTTTTTTTTATGAGACTTCAAGTTCCTCTATTGAGTGTCAGAAGGAGAAATGACCGGTTAGACTTCCCCTCCACCAACTGACCACGGCTGAGCTGAGTGCCTAAGTTAAAGGGCCCCTTGCAGATCTCTGTGACCCCCAAGGCAGCACCGTCTTTCCTGACTGAGGATTCTGTCTGGGGGCTCTAGGTGTGTGCTGGAAAGAAAAGGGTGGGCTCTTTGCTGTTTCTCAGGAGGAGGGGATTGTCAAAACACAGAACCCAGAAAGAATCTTGCCATGGACTGAGGCTTGGTCCGCTCTGGTGTGATCTTATGAGTTGGGACTCTGTGGTTGGCACCAGATTCTCTGCCACGGGGCCAGAGGAGGGGAGTCTCTGTTGCCTCGGAAAGAAAAGGGGCACTTTAGAACTTCAGGACTAAAGTGTATAAGCATAACACACATGAGGAAGTTAGAACTAAGTGTGAAGGTCATCAGATTGTGACAAAGCCAACAAAAACAGTCAAATGAATAAAGCTGTGTTATCAATCCTTCTATAGGGGGATGGAGATGGGGGGTAAGGGGGTGCATGAGAGCCTGCTTGTGTGAAGGTCAAGTCTTATTACTCCTACTTCCCCAGATGATTCCACCTAAATCACCAAATCCCTCCCAAGCTCTTGGGACCCAGAGGCTTCAAGAATATCCATAAGCCCTTCTCCCAATTGCCTCCTCCATGGGCTAGTGCCTCCCCCACCGCAGGCCTCCCTCCCAGACCTCCTCATGGTCTCAGTCTCATATTCTCTCCCCGAGGCTGCCCCCATCCCTGACTTCCCTCTAACCCCCACTATCCTTCAGATTGAGGCTCTTAGAAGCTGTGTGACCCTGAGCAATTGTCTTGACCTTTTGCAATCTGCTTCCTGTCCAGAAGCATTTATGCTGGTGATGACAAGGCCCACCATTTATTGAGCAAGGTCCCACTGCCAGGTTCAGTGCTGAAAATTTAACATACGAGTCTTCATTTAAGCCTCACAATACCCCTATGACATAGATTCTGTTATTTTCATTTTATTGGCTAGGAAACTGAGGCTCAGAAACGTAAAACCATTTGCCTGAGGTCCCATCGCCAGTACTTGGCTGACTCAGTATTTGAACTGAGGTTATAGTCCAGGCTCAAGTCCCCTACTACTGTTTCTGGTAAGGTTTCCCTGAGGATTCCCCTTCCCCACAGGAGGACTGGCAAAGTGTTCCTAAGTATATTTAAAAATGAAATACTGTTAAAGGTCACTCATCCACCAGAAAAGTCTCCCCCTCCAGCCACCAAAACTGGATGGGTGAAATGGACAGACAACACACTAGCCGAGATACCAGTAAGAAAAAAGTTTACCACTCTTGCAATCAAAGAAATACAAGTTAAAATTAAAACTGTGTGTTGCTTTTTGCTTATCAGACTGGGAAAGATAGAAAAAGAATGGCTACACTAAAGCCCGGGGGCATAATTTAATTTACTCCTAATTTGTTGCTATTTGTCCATAGAATGGACTTGACAATTTTTCACTCAACATGTTAATCTTCGCTGGGTTTGTTAGAAGAGCAACAAACTTTGTAAGGATAGTTGCAAAGACAAGTCAAGTGCAAAACAAGGTAAGGGGCCAAACGGAGCGCAGGAGGTCGCCCGCGCTGCGCTTGCGACTCGGGCTGGCTCGCCGCTGGCTCGGTAAGGGTGGGTGCGCCCCAGGAGCGCCCGGAGTGACGCCACACGCGGGGACCACAACTCCCAGGCGCCCGCGCGCCCGCCTCGCCCCGATCATGTGACCTCGCGGCCCGGATCGCGATCGCGGCGGCGGCGGCGGCGGCGATACGGACTCCGAGCGAGGAGTGCCGAGCGAGCGGCAGCGGTCCCGGCGCCCGCCCGGCGCGCTCATCTGGAAGGTGAGTCCCGGCGCCCCCGTCAGCGGCCACGCGGAGAGGGTGGACGGGAGCAGGGTTGAGGGGACGCGGGAGGCGGAGCCGGCGGTGGCTTGGCTGTGGGATTTTCTCTTATTCGTGCCTCCTGCTGGGAGTCAGTCCGGCCCGACGAGCAACGGGGTCGCGGTGGGTGAAGACAGTCTTGGCCGGAGGTCCCCTGCCCCGGGCGCAGGGACTAGGGGGAGATTCCGAGAGGCCCCCATCAGGAGGGAAGTCCCCGTGCACTTCACACACCGAGGGCCGGCTCCCTGTCCTGGCAAGCTGGTGGTCTGAATCTCGGGGGGGCGGGGAGGAGCACCCCAGGTCCACCTGCTTTCCATCCTCCCTACATTTGCGTAGGAAGTAGCATTTCAGACAAACTGGTTTTTTAGGCAGAATTCATGTGGGCGGAGAGAATGATAGCTTGCAAGACTCTTTGGTCTTTGAAGAAATCATAATTTTCTTCATCCCATGAATATCATAGAATTTAAGATACAGGAAGCCAATAGTGGTCAGTCAGTCAAACGGCCACCCCCACGTGCTGCTAGCCCTCTAAAAGGGGAAACAGATGGGAAGAGCTTGTGAGAAGTTCCTGAGCCAGGCAGTGCAGGACAGGGACCTTAACCTCCCCCAGAACTCTTGGGTTTATAAATGAGAGAGCTCTTCTCAAAGTGTAAGTAACCTCAGATTCGCACATAAAGAAGAAAACAAGTCCCCGATTGCTCTCTTCTTCACCGCAGCCCCTCCCTGCCCAGGGTGGGGCCCTGAAGAAGGCGCTGATAAGTTAGACTCAGGGGCTGGAGGCTGAGATTCTGCCTAAGTGAGGAAACAAAAGTAGGGTGCTGCCTCTTACGTATCTGACCACAGGGCCCTTTCATTGAAAAGGGCAGCCCCAAGTCAGGGTGTGCTGATTTGAATCTTTCAACCCAGCGAAAAGGCAAGGGTAGGTGAGCCTTTGTCCTTCCTGGACGCCTCGCTCCCCGGTCAGGTAGAACTACTGTCTGGGCACTTCCAGCTTGGAACGCATTAGACTGTCCGTCTTCCTCTGGCCACCTCCTGATCCTCCTGCTTGGATAGATGTCCTAGCCATCTGCCTTCCTGGCCGGGTTAGGTGTCTCCCCGGGGGCTTCCTCCCCTGTGCCTCCTCACTCACCACATTCACCCTGTTGTAATGTTCCCTTCCCTCTCCCCGAACAAACGGTTAACTCCTCGAGGGCCAAGGACTTGTCTCATCCGTCTATCTCCAGCATCTGCACCCCTAGCAAAACCAAAGTCAGTGTTTGTCCCCTGAATTACTTGGATTGTTTTGTGGGTGTTCAAGTCTACAGCAAAAGCTGTTTGAGGCCCCCGAGACAGCTGGCCCAGGCCCAAGGATGACAGAAGGAAGCCAGTAAGGGAACTTCTCTGATTAACTAGCCGTTGGGGACATTCCAATCATGCCAACTGCTTTATTAGGTGAACTCAGAGAAGGGGCATGGGCAACACCCGCCGCTGTCCCCACCGCAGAGATGGTGCTCGAGACTTCTGCTGAAGCTGAATGAGCGTTAACTCCAGTGTCAACGGAGTTTCACAGGATGATTTGTGCTTTTTCACCCTGTCCATCAGACCTGTACCTCTGAAACAAATAATATATTATGTTTAAAAAAAAAAAGGCTTTTTGAAATCTTAACAAGGGATGTTTCTGGATAGTAGGACTCAAAATGATTTCTGCTTTCTTTTTGGTACTGTTTCAGGTTTTACATTAAACAAGTACACCCCCCCCCTCACATTGGGGGAGTAATAATCTATTTTGATTTTAGAATTCTTCCACATGATTTTTAAATGACTGCCTAGGTTTCCATTTTCTTCTCATGAGATCTTGGGCAAATCCCTTCCCCTGTTGGGACTCATTTTCCCCATCTGGGAATGAGATGGGGTTAGAGAGGGGCCAAGTTGGACTAGACCAGTGTTTTACACACTGAGTTCCAGCGGAGTTCGGACTGCTCTCCCCTCTTCACTCAGAGCCCTGGTTTTATATGGTGGAGTTGCAAGGAAGATTTTATTTGCTGGTGATCCCTGGCCAAGAAAAGAAAAAAGCTGAAAGCCAGGGGACTAAAAGCCTCTGAGAAAACTAATGTGTCCCGGGGATGTGCTGCCCAGCCTGGTGACTATAGTTAATACTACTGTATTGTATGTTTGAGAGTTGCTGAGAGAGTAGGTCTTAAAAGTTCTCATCACAAGAAAAAAATTTGTGACTTTGTGCGGTGATGGATATTAACTAGTCTTAACGGTGGTGATCATTTCACAATATATACAAATATCGAATCCTGTTGTATACTCGAAATTAATATAAAGTTACATGTCAATTATATCACGATAAAAAAAAAACAACTTCCTAAGGACACTCTAGCTCTGACACTTGGGGATTCTAATACCTGCCTTAGAAGGCAAAGGCTTCTATCACCCGATCCCGCTCGCCCAGGATCTCCTTAGCTGGAGAGCAGAGTTGCTGCTGCTGACCGAGGTCCTACTTACCCGGTGATGACCTCCCTTTCCCTGAGATGGTGAACTAACATTGATCCCTCCGGCTTTAATCTTGCCAAACACAGTCATTAAGCCTGGTGTGGGTATTGAGGATCGCTAACCGGCTCTCTTCTTGTCCTTCCTTGGTGAGCAAGAGGCAGCATGGTATCCTGGAATGCACAGCGCTTTGGCATCCAGCTCGACCGGCTTTGAATCCCAGCTCTGCCAACTTACTAGCTCTGTGACCTTCAGCAAATGACTTAACCCTTCTGAGCCTAGTTTCCCCAGTTTTCCTTTCTGTGTGATGGGCCTAATTGTCCCTGTCACACAGAAGATGGTTGTGAAATGAGATAATGCACAAAAAGCCATTGATGCCACCCCAAACACAGGCCGGGCAAGGCGCTCTTTGAGAAGGGCATTCAGATGGGTGCGGCATGGTCAGTGCGTCTACCTTTGTTCTTTCTATAAGGCTGGGAGCTCATCGAGGGCAGAGACGTTAACCTTTGTCCAGAATGCTGGGCACAGAAGGGGGTCAGCAAATGTTTAATGAGTGAGCAGACAGATGTGGAGTAGAGTGGAGACAGCTGCCCCTGGCCCCTCCATGATACACATGGCCAGGGCAGAATGACTAGGACCCCCGGGGAAAGAGAGACAGTCAGTTCTCAGTCTAGTGCTTCCCCACTGGGTTTGGAGGGCACAGGGGGGACATTTCACCATGACCTGAGAACACCGACCTGTGTGGTACACCCTGTACCTCACGTCCACCCCGAATAGGGCCAGCTCAGTTATAGCTCTGCTGCTGACCCACTGTGGGACCTTGGGTAAGTCCCTACCCTCTCTGGCCTCAGTTGGTCCTGATGACCACTAGTGGCCCTTCCAGCACTTAGGACCAGTGACCTCGTTCCTCTAGGCCTTTAGGGGTGGCTGCTGGAGAGCATTAGGGACCATGACTTTTACTGCCTTAAGCCCCCTGAAATGCAAACTCCCTTCTCTTTCAGATGCATTTCATTTTCTCCAATGAGGTGGTGCTTCTGTTTGATTTCTGGAGTGTCCACAGTTCTGCAGGTAAGAATTGGGAAGCCTAGGCTTATAGCTTGGGAAGCCTTGTAGCTCTAGGAAGTGGAGAGCCTGGGTTCTCTTCACTCTTGGACTCTGTGGACATTTAAGTGAGCTTGACTCCTCTTACATAAACACCGAGCAGGAACTTTGCATTTATAATTCCAAGCACTGCTCTTCACATCACAAAAGGCTCCATATCTCACTGATTGTCACAAAGGCCCAGAGAGAGGCCAGTGATAACAGCTTTTGCCTCTATGACACGAGAAGGAACTGAAGCCCAAAGAGGGGAAGAGGGTCACATAGCGAGTAAGTAGTGAGCCAGAACTAGATCGAGGCCTCTTGTTGCCTCCTAGCACCTACCTCCTACCATATAGAGCACCGGCTCAGAAGCCCAGAACAGCTGCTACCGGCTGGACCTCAAATGAGACACCAGTTTGCAAGAGAATGGTATTGCTTTGACTTGAAAAGGCAGAGCTGGGCCCAAATTCATGATATAGTTCTTTTTCAGCTTAAATAACTGTATCTTAAAAGTGGACGGAAAAATGGCCCAAGTGCCCAGCCCTGCAGGTGCTGATGAAATCAGTCTCGGTCATCCCTACAGCGGGTTACCACCCCCTGCCGCCCCCGTAAGCCCAGTCATTGTAGTATTCCTTCTCGAGGTTCCGAGTTGACTGGGCTCAGCTAAGCGGTCCCCATTCACAGCCTCTCATGCGGGTGCAGTCCCAGTGGCTGGAACTGGAGTCCTCCTGAAGGCTTCCCCACGCTGTGTCTCCTGGCTGCTGCTGGTTGTCACGGGGGCGGGGGGTGGCCGTTACCGGCTGAACAACTACGTATGGCGTCTCCTGTGGCCTGGGCTTCCCTGTGGCAGGGCAGCTGGGTTCCAGGAGTGAGTGTGTCAAGAGAACAAGGTGGAAGTACACGGGATTTTTAAGACCTAGCCTTGGAAGTCACAGAGCCTCACTCGCACCTTGCGTGGTGAGGAAGTCACAAAGGTCTTCTCAGCCTAAAGGGGAGGGGACATGGGACTCCACCACTTGAGGGCAGGGGTGTTGACACTGTAAGAAGGGCATGTGGGATGGGGTGGCCATCCTTGGACAACAGACTGTATCACAGCTACTGTGAAGCCTCAGAATTAAGGCAGATCTGTGTGAACGGAGGGGAACCTCTGTACGAGGTGTACTTGGCTGATGTCAGATGCGGACGAACATGCACAGGTCGAGGCCTACAGCGGGTATCCCCAGAGAGCTGTACAGGAAAAGGCTCTTGGGGAGAGGACTGGAGTTTTAGGGACTTGGCTGGGAAGAAGACTTACCTTTCACTGTCTGCCCTTTGGTCCCAGTTGAATTCATACTGCGTGCATGTAATTACATGTAATTTTATATTTTAAAATATCACCTTCTGTCTTTTGTAGATGATCTCCTCCTGGGAGCCCAATAAAATAACTATAGCTGGCCCATTTAGTAGCCCTCCTCGTCTTGTAAAACAGAAGTAGCAATTAGCCGCTAATTTTACAGCAGCCCTCGTAAGCATGTCATGTTTTCTGTACAATAACTTCGTGGTGTTTTCCACTATTATAAAAGCATATACACAGTAGAAACTTCGGAAAATTAGGTGAGAAGAAAATAAAAATCTTTTATATCCTAGTTTGCTGAGGTAATTATGACTCCTTTGCGGTACCCCTCCTTCCAGACTTTTCCTTATACATACTCCTACTCAGGACCTTGCTGTACATGCTCTTCCCTTAACAAGAAGTCATGACAGACACTTGTGCCGCCTGGGTCGGGGGGAGCCGCTGGGGGCAGTGGTGTGTGACCTCTTCAGCCTCAGCCCCTGGCTTTTCCAGACCTGGCTTCTCTTCCTGATCTCAAAGCCATACCCCAAAATAGGTCATCCATCCCAAGAAAGAGCTGGAGGGGGAAAGAGACAGTGAAGTTCTGAGCCCAAGGAGGGTGGGGAAGAAGAGAGAGGGAGATGGAATGGATTCAGAGGGACCGGGTGGAGGCGCTCTGCCACCTATCCCGGGTCCTGAGGGAAGCTGCCAGAAGGGGATCAGTGCTTGCTTGGCCAGGTCTCTGCAGCTCAGCTTCGTTTGACAGGCATGGCCCTTTCAGTGCTGGTGGTCCTGCTCCTGGCTGTGTTGTATGAAAGCATCAAGGTTGGCAAAGCCAAGCTGCTCTACCAGGCCACAGTGGGCATGTCCATCCCCACCAGCCAGCTCACTGAGGAGACAGACCAGGATTCTTCCAGCTCAGACTCACCCCCGGTCAGCAGAATCCGCCTCAGGTAACAGGCACAGTGTGTGGGGAATGGCAACGTACTCACATTCACCCTGAGAGAGAGGCTGGGCCCAGAGGGCATTGGCCCCACTTCACAGAAAGCAAACTGGGGCCCAAGGAAGGACCAGGACTTGCCAAAGTGCTTACAGTGAGTAAGTAGTGAGGTTAAGCTGGAGCCCGGGTCTCCTGGTGCCTAGGCCAGAGCTCTACAAACAGCCACTCGGGAGGCTCAGATCTTCAGAACTCTGATGCAGGCCTCAGCCCAGCAACAGAGGTGTCCACCCAGTCCTCCTCCAAATCTCAGCAGCTCTTCTTAGGTCACTAAGGCTTCCAAACCCAGGATGGAATCTGCAGCTGTCCCTACACAAATAGTAAGGATTGCTTGTCAGCAGTGGACCAGTCTTGGCAGGGGAGCTCCCTCTTCCCTCCTTCCCACCCCAGTCTGGTAAGGCAGCCGCGTGGGGTCCCACATCTGCCCTCTCTCCAGCTCCAGCTGTGCTTCCCGAGCCTGCCTGCTCTTTACACGGGTGTCTCTGCTGTTCACACCCAGCCTGCAAGGGAGGTATCCTTATTCCTCCTTTACTGATGAGGAAATTTAAGTTCAGAGAGGTTAAGATATTTGTGCTAAGCCACAGTAAGTGGCCGAGCTAGGAGCTGATCTTTCCATTGTAATACTGCCTCCCACAGCAGATTCAGAAAGAAAAACATACCTGCCTTACTGATGATTTGGTATTATCCTTTATCAGACATGACAGAATACATATCTCATTTTCCCTTTTTGCCTTGGATGTCAGGAAGCTCAGAGCTGAATATAGTAGAGACATGATTGCCCAAGGCTCCTTATACAAGGCCCTGTCCCCTATCAGTGGTTTCTCATATATCTCTTTAGAAAGAAATCTCTTCTGGGTCAAGCACATAAATTATAAATAAGCTGGTCCTATAACTCAGCTGCTCTAATTCCTGACACCAGCTCATTACCACCACCATTAACTTGACTCTCCTTTTCACCTAGGTGGTTTTTCTGTCACTTTGGCCAGTCTCTAATCCATGTCATTCAGGTGGTCATAGGCTACTTCATGATGCTGGCTGTCATGTCGTACAACACGTGGATCTTCTTCGGCGTGATTCTCGGCTCTGCTGTGGGCTACTACCTAGCCTACCCGCTTCTTAGCATGGTTTAGCTAGTGAGGGCTATGCAGGCACTGGGGGCTGGAGAGAGCTGGGGCCCCCTCTTGCAGACATTGAACTTCCAGCCCCGTGTCTCCTGTTTCTTCTGATGGCTGTTCGGCTCCCCTCGCTCCCAGCTCCTGGAGACGTCCTGCTGAAGCCAGCACTTGCTGCCCGGAGTTCGGAGGCCCCTGCAGCTACCTCTGTCCTCAGCCAGCCTGCACAGGGCCTGGACATGAGCTTTTTGTGCCTTAGTAAAGCTCCTGTGACCTGAGGGAGAATGGAGAGACCAGAACCTGGGGGCAGGGTTGCTGAGCCCACGATGACTTATCTCTGTGACTAAAAATTAAGAATTTCCAAAGATCTTCAAGACGGGGAGATGGGTTCTGGGTGACGAAGAGCACGAAAGCTGCATACCTTCTGCCCTCGTGATTTGTGCCTTATAGAGAGGAGCACCTTCCATTGGACTTCCCGACCTCTTCTGTCTTTGAGGGATGGAGACCGAGCTGGCTCCTTTTTCTCACCTTTCTGCCTTTGGGACACATAATGATGGTCTGTTCTGTGGATCACGGTGACAAACTAAGATTTTTCCTTTTTCCCACTGGACCCCTGGTTCGCAATTTTGCACAAGAATACAGAATTTTTAGCAAAATGACTTCATCGGATTCCTGCTGGATAGCTGCGTCTGCTGGGAACTGTTTCTCTTTCTTGTGGAGCGGGATGGCAGATTCAAGGCTGAGAGGCGGGACTGTTCTCAAGGCCCTTGACCTATCCTCTGGATGGTGAGCTGCTCCCATCAGACAGCACTGCCTGCGGAGGAAGGCAATCTAGAGGGGCCTGGGGAGCTTTTCAGGACCCCACTGCTCCCTTTTATCCTGCTCCTCCTTTTATGCAGAACAGAGAACTGCTGAATATCCAGTATTTTGTATTCTCTAGTTCTTACCCACTGCTCACCCATCTCATCTGGTGCGGAGACACGGTTCATTCACTGAAAATACTGGGTAAGGCACGGGGAGTGTTGACTGAGGACGCAGTAAGCAGTCAAACCAAAGCATTACCCGTAGAGTTAGATGGGACTCTCCAGATAGTTCACTTGACAGAGAAGCAAACACAAGACCCAGGGAGGGAACATCGAGGCTGGATACTGGAATGTCTATGCTCAAGTACCTCACGGGCTAGGTGAAAGACGGTCTTAAGCTTTGGGAATTAAAAAAGAAATAGGTGTTTTAATAAATATTATTTTTAAACAATCTGTGACCATTCTTGTGTTTCTGCTCAAACAGCAGGCACATGCCATCCTTGTAGCCACTGCAGGAGCTGAGGGGGGCGCGAATGCAGCTGGTAGTGCTGGCCGTAGGGCTGTCCAAGGACGGAGTCTGTCCATCTGCTAGGAAGACAACTCTGTGCTCAGGGTAGCCAGCCCTGAAAGGCTGTGCCCTCAGGCAGACACCCCACAGCCTAGCCTCGCTGACAGTCATTCTCAGGTTCTCACACACCGAGTCCTGACTGGGTGCTGCCCGCTGTGAGAAAAACAACTAGCTGCCACATGGACTGCAAGGCACCTTCTCTCCCTGAGGGTGGCAGCAAAAATACATCAAAACCACTTTTTAATTTGCAGTGAGAACTGTAACAGAAAGTAGGTGACCCCTTCAGGACTGACCAGTGCAACCTCCCCACCTCAGCAGCAAATTGGAAGGCTGCTCCGTGGCACGAGGGGGGTGAGCTTTCTCCAGCACGGTCTTGCTGATGGAGGCGCACGTACCCAGTTATCCATCGTGACCAGCTCAGGCTCCCTCCCCTGGGGCGCTGCTGACATGAGCACTTCCATGGGTGATCGGCAACCTCTTTGGTTTGATACAGTGGTAATACGTGTGGTGAGGGCTTTTAAAAAAATGTGTGCTCTAGAGAAGCTGGTTAGATAAGCATTTCAACATTCTTCACGGCCAAGTCACAAAAGGTGGCAATTTCTCTACCTGAAGTTTTTTTTAAAATTTAACAGACACCTATCTAGTGCTTTTTACGTGCCAGGCAGTGTTCTAAGCACCTCAGAATATTAACTCATTTAACCCTCACAACCAGGTACAAATTGTTCGTCCCTGTTTTAGACAAGAGGAAGCTGAGGCACAGAGAAGTTAGTCACCCAGCTTGTGAGTGGCAGAGCTGGGCTGCAGCACCAGGCAGCCTGCCCTGAGTCTGCTCATCAGCGTAGATGAGCATGAGGCTCAGAGGGTAACTGGCCAAGGCCACACGGCACCCAGTGGCACGAGGCTGTGAACGGAGACAGTGGGGGCTGCAAAGCCCGTGCTGTGTGTTTTACCCCAACAGGGCAGAGATTCTGTTTCAGAAGATCTGGCCGGAGGCCCAGGAGCCTGGATTTTGACAAGCACCACTGGCCCTCTTCCCCCAGCCCAGTGATGGATGCCACATGGTGGCTCCAGAATAGGCTGGCCAGGATTTGAATTCTCGTTCTCCTGCTTCCTAGCTGTGTAATCTTGGACAAGTTAATTTAACTCTCTAAGCCTTGGTCTCTCTATAAAATGGGTTAAGTGTCTTATGCAAGGGGCTGCTGGAGATGAGACAGTCTGTGTAAAGCGCTCAACAACAAAGTTTAGTAAACAGTGGTTCTTACTGCCTCCCAGCCCCATTTACGGCACACAGGCTCACAAAGGATCTGTCTTCACAAAGGATGGGGTCAGGTCATCGGAATTCAGGACCCTCTCTTATAAACATTTTAAACCAGGGAACATTTTTATTAAAATTATTCTTTTTCAAGACTGGTTGCATGGTCTTTGGAAAATCCTGAAATAAGGAAAATGACCACAGATATTTTCTCACTACTCTTCTCTGCATTCATCCTGGCCCCGAGTCCAGAGGGAATGGAAGCTGCTCTCAAAGTGAAG
Organism: Leptonychotes weddellii; assembly: GCF_054177405.1. NCBI lineage: Eukaryota > Metazoa > Chordata > Mammalia > Carnivora > Phocidae > Leptonychotes > Leptonychotes weddellii. Next base: position 61,966,963 of record NC_138382.1, read on the forward strand.
AATCAGTCAGGTGCCACGATGCACGACAATGCAAGGTAGGGACCCTCCCACCTTCTGTGCAGGGCTTCCTAGGGTGTAGGACCAAGTGTGCCAGAGTGAGCGGACGATATGACCAGTTCTCAGATAACCACAGTGCCCCAAGCCTTCATGCGTCTAGGATGAGCTGGGACAGCAGAGTGGTGACTTTCCTGAAAGCCTGAGTTCCAGGGTTAGGTGCAAAGGGAGTATGTCACAGGGCTTTCGTGCATGTGAACCAACCCCAGTCTGTTCCAACTCCTACCCTGAGAGTCCCAGAGAAGAGCACAGCCAGCCTTAGAGCCAAATTCCATTTCTCCCCAAGAGCTTGAGGCAGGTTTCATTGCAGACATTTATTTTAGTTTTGTTAATTTCAAATATTCATTGACCTCTTGTATCAGATTTAAGGCAGAGAAAAGATACATGTCCCAGGACTGCAGGCAAGGCTGTTAACTGAACCAGGGTTTGGATAGTGTAGTCCCCCCTAGGTTCCACCGGGCAGACCTTCCCCGAGACGACAGATCCCGTTGCTGGTGCAGTTGAACATCGGCAGGCAGATCAGTCTGAGTTAGTGAAGAGACTAAAAAGCTTGGAAGAGGGCAGGATTCTTGTAGGTGACTGGCTGCAGGCAACCCACCAGCCCTTCCTCCCAAGGGGACTCTGAGGCGGGATCCCAACGTTGTGAAGACAGGCTCACACTGCTCTCGGACCAGCCGGGCAGGGCGCTCAGAAGTTGGCTAACTCAGGTATGTGCACTGCTGTCCTCAGAATGCTCACCTTCACCTCACCCTGCGGCTTGTCTAGACACAGGGCTGGCTGTGCAAAATCATGCTTAGGGAAGGGTCGGTAGAGAAACCTTCGCACCAGTTTCCTGGGTCTTCATCCCAGCCAGTCAATGTCATCGTCATCGTCATCATCTCCGAAAAGGGGTGTTGGGGGCGGCCGTCCCTTCATGCTCTGACAAAACAGGAAAGAGCAGTCAGTCCTCACCTGGCCCTGCACCAGACGGCCTTCCTGCCCGTGTGAGGTGTAGCGAACCAACACCTGTTCCCCGGCTCCAGGTTGGGAAGGAGGGTGTTGGTTAGGGTTTTACTGAAAGGACTAAGCCTGCGGCCAGCAAACCTGGGCTTCCAGGTAAGTTTGCTGGGCTTCCAGATAAAGCTGAAACAAGCAGGCAGAGAAGGGAGGCAATCTTCCAACACACAGACAAGAAGACCAACATTGGCTAATTTTGTCATTTATTTGTGAAACACATGTATTGATTTGACAGGTTTCTTCTCATGCAGTGACTTACACATTTCGTGTGGGAAAAGAAGGGTCGATGGGGGAGAGATGCGAGTGGGAGGAAGAAAGAGAGAAGCAGAGCAGCCCTGAGGGGAGAGAGAAGATGCAAGAAGATGAAGGGAGGTTGGGAAGAATACAGCTCCATCTGAAGAAACGTTGTGGCCTATGGTGGCCTGTCTGGTTCTGGACGTGCCCCGAGCATGTGAGAGAGTTGAGTTCAGAGGCTTGGCCACATTACCCAGTGGCAAATCCAAAAGATGATGAAAGCCCAGGAGCACAGGGCCACAGCCCCCAACACCCCTGAGCTCACTGGCCCTTCCCTTGCTCCCTCCACCCAGGTAGTAGGAAAAGGGAGATTAACAGGCCACGGAGGAAACCCTCCCCCACTTTTCATGACTTGAGCTCCTGGCCTTTTTCTTCTAGATTGCTGGGAACAGGTCCCGCGGGGGTGGCAGGGATGGACGCTGGAGAAAGGCACACATGGAGTTTCCCCTGCTCTGAGCTACTCTGGCCCAGGGTCTGGCCAAACAGAAGGCAGCATGATGCGGTCAGGGGTCCCTGGTACGGACTTTGTACCTCTCTCTGGGCCTCAACTAAATGATCTTTAAACTCTGACAGTAGTGAATTAAAAGGTGGCTCACTGCTTCTGTTTTATTCCAACTAAAGTTCTGGCTCTGCATTCACTAGCATTATAACCTTGAGCATATTACTTAATCTTTGAGCCTCAGTCCTCTTTTCTATAAAATAGGATAAAATCCTCACTGGGTTAGTAGAGTATTAAATGAGAATGTCTGTGAAGTTTTCAAAGTATCCCAGAAACATAAATTAACTTGGTAGTATTTATATTAATACCAATAATATCCTGCTAACTAAACATTCCAACTATATTTAGGGCAGCCACTTGGGATACTCAATTGGCTTTTTGTTTTTATTTCTAAGTGCAGAATTCATATTCAGAACTCCTGAATGAAAACTTACTTCTTGGGAAGAAAGGCCAACAGGAGGAGATGGTGCCCTCCCCGCAGAGCAGCGCAGGCAGGAGGCGAGGGCGTCGGTACACGCAAAGCCGGCTTCTCGCTCGGCCACAGCCATTTCCCCAAGGTTTTGGCAAAAGGCAAAACCCACTCTGGCTGACACATGAGGGGAGAAAAATGTGCCCTCAATCACCTCACATTTCTGTCCTTGGGATCGGCTGAGCTTGAACCTGATCTGTGTTCTCCACCCATGTTTCACTCTGGTGACATTCCCGTCAGAGCAGTCAAATGTCCTAGGGACAGCCTAACTCCGCACATGGGGACAACAGATGCGAGAATAGGGGCTCTGATCCAGGCTGTGTGAGCAAGCCACCCTCCGGCCGTCACTTTGGAGCTTTGTAGAGCGAGGTCACGCTATCGGTACTTAACCCATTTTCTGCCTGGGGTGTTGTGAGGACAAAACAAGGTAGCAGCTTGGAAAGCAGGCTGAGGACGCGGAAAGGCCCAGAAACAGGTGGTCTTAGAAGGAGCCTGGGGTTTCAGTCCTAGCTCTGTGGCTGTAGGTAAATCACCTTTCTGAGCCTCAGTTTGTCTATGAATAAGGATACAAGACAAAAAATTCAAAGTCCCTTCTGATTGTAAAATAGACAATCTCTGACCAGATCTGGGGGAACCTGAGGCCTTAGCATTCTAATGCAGGACTAAGCAGCCCAACTTCCTTCACTGAAAGTAGAAATCATTCCTGCATGGACACAGATCGTGATCCTTTTTCAGGAATAAAGTGGTATCTACCCATCCCCACTGTGCTTACAGAGCTGGCCCCTCCCAGCCCCACGCCTGCTCCCACAGGGCACTGCACACAGAGCCCAGGGCATGGGCCACCCACAGACTCCACTCCTCTTCTCAGAGCCAGCGGGGAAGGGCCCCCGGGTGGTGGTGTGAGGACTGGGCAGTGCCTGGGATTTCCTTACCACCTCATCTTCATCCTCCTCCTCAGGCTGTGCTTTGGGCCTTGAAACTTTCAGAGTTGCCCCTTTAAATAGCTCATCTTCTTCATCCCCTGGGAGACTGAAGGAAAAACCAAGAAAATCAAGTCATAGAAAATGGTGTTACTGGGGTGCCTGGGTGGCTCAGTCGGTTAAGGGTCTGCCTTCGGCTCAGGTCATGATCCCAGGTTCCTGGGATCGAGCCCCGCAAAGGGCTCCTTGCTCAGCGGGGAGCCTGCTTCTCCCTCTCTGCCTACTTGTGTTCTGTCAAATAAATAAATAAAATCTTAAAAAAAAAAAAAAGAGGGTGCCTGGGTGGCTCAGTTCGTTAAGCAACTGCCTTCGGCTCAGGTCATGATCCTGGAGTCCTGGGATCGAGTCCCGTATCGGGCTCCCTGCTCAGCGGGGAGTCTGCTTCTCCCTCTGACCCTCCCCCCTCTCATGCTCTATCTCATTATCTCTCTCAAATAAATAAATAAAATCTTTTAAAAAAAAAAAAAAGAAAGAAAATGGTGTTATTTCTGTTCCTGTTCTAGGCCACAGGGCCCACAAGCTCTGGAAAAGAATCCAACAGCTGTGGTAATTGCCCAGGGATTCCTCCCGCCTCTACACTGGCCTCCTAGCGTTCTTGACTCCCTCCATGACCTAGAGCCAGAGTGATCTTCATAAACTAATACATCAGGCCATGTCACTTTTTGCTTAAATCCCTTTAATAGCTTTTCACGGTACCTAAAATCCAAACTTCTAAGAGTGACACAAAATCTCACGTGCCTTGTCCCTACTTCATTCTCCAATCTCAGATTAACACCATTCTCCTACTTACTGTGACCTCCTTAGTTCCTTGACTGTCATGTCCCCTCCTACCACAGGGCCTTTGTATGTGCTGTGCCTGCTTTCTACAATCTCTTCCTCCCAATCTTGGCATTGAAGGCTCCTTTCCATCCTTTAGGTCCCAGTTTAAACATTACCTTCTCAGAATCCTTCCCTAACCACTCTATCTCAAAGTAGAGTAACTCCTCCTCTATTCTCTATTATATGAATAGAGAATTTCTTTTTTTAAGCACTTTTTTAAAGCATACTTTTATAATACGTAAGTATTTGTTTGTCTTCCCCACTAGACTGCAAGCTGTTAACTCAAGAACCAAATCTGCCTTGCCTACCACCCTATTGCAGTGCTGACCACAGAGCCTCTTACATAGTAGGCATTACTGAACAAATACATGAATGAGTAAGTGAATCAGACAGTCCTTCTCTGAGGACGAGTTACCAGCCCTGGAAACACCAGCCACAACCTCCGCATACAGCTGCCTTGTCCTGGAAACTGCTCAGGAAGACCTACCTGGCATGCTGAGAAGAGTGGCCGGACCCACTTGCTGCTCCGACAGTTAATGAACCTGCCTCTGTGTTTTCTAGCTCCTTAAAGGGAGCAGTGGAGTTAGGGACATTCTCATCTTTCTTGAGCTCTGGAGGCTGAGGCTCTTCTCCTAGACTTTCAGGCCCCAAGGCTAGTGGGTCCTCTTTCATGGAATGTGAAGTCAGGGATAGTCTCGTGGAGCTTTCTGGCTCCCCGACGTAGGCATTCTCCAATGGGCTGGCAGCAAGTGTCTCCTCGCACTCAGAGTCCACAAGCACAGGGCCCGGAGGCTGAGGGGGAATTGAAGTTGGGGGCCCCAGAGGTCTCCGGGAGGGAATACAAGCCAGTTCGGGTGGGAGGGAATCACCTTTTATCTCTGAGAACGCCTCTGCTTCTGCGGGCTCCCCTTCCCTTCCCTGTACCTCATCCTGGGAAGCAGAGAGGGCCTGAGGAGGCAGGGGGATAGCCTCCTGGACTGCCTGCTCCGATGACACCAGGGGGTACTCCTGCGACTCCCTACTCAGGAGTGCTGGGGGCGGCCCAGAACCGGCCGAGACCAAGAGCTCCCGGGAAGGTCTCTGGGGCTGCTCTTCCTCCTCCTCCTCCTCTTCTTCATTGCTGCTCTGTCCCTTGTCTTGCTCGGGCTGGTTTAACAGCTGAAGAGTCACCATCTGTTCAAAAGCCAAGGAGGAGGAGATGCTCACTGACAGGAAAACAGCAGACACTCCTACTTCTTCGCTCCCTGACAGCACAGCGGCTCGTGTAGGTCGAATGCCTGCTTCTTCCTCTAGCCGGAGGCTGCCCTCATCTCTCCAGATAAAAGTCATGCCACTTTTCCTGATTCTTGAGGAACAGTCTTGAATACCTTTTAGATTTATGATCCCTCAAAGGGCCCTTAAGCCACAAGATTCCCACTTCGGGGCAAAAGTCACCGGCCGGCCCTACCTTGATGGTGTTCATGATGGTCCCCAGAACGGCCCTGCCGCCGTAAGATTCCTCCAGCTCAAACTCTCCCCGCAACGACTGGAACACCTGGTTCATGATCTTCTTGACCTGCGTGAAGACGCGAGGAGAGCAAAACAAACTCTATGTTGCCAACATCAAGTGATTTAAGCGATGCAGGTAAATGCCAGAGAGGGGTTGGGAGGGCTGAAAGGAAGCCCTCTGGGCACCGTAGTACGCGCCACAGCTGGTCCTGAACTGAGACGCCAAAGGCTGTCACTGTGGAGAGGGCGATGTTACATAAGGAACAGCATTCGGTGGAAGGGTTATCAAGGACTGGCAAGCTGCGGCCCGTGTTGATCAATGCCTCCTCGTGCTGAGGCCACCATGCGAGCCGCCGCGGGCTACGAGACTGGCGCTAGCAGATGCTGGGCAGGCTCCTCACTGCGCCAATTTAGAGACATTTCCCTTATCTGTCAAAACCCCAGGACAGGGCCCTCTGGGGTTTCTCACCAACGTGATAGGCTCCAAAGAGTTCATTTTTACTGAAGCCAGACAAGTGGTGTATCACTAAAGTCAGAAGAAAAGCTGCCAACACAAAATTGGCCCCATTCTTCCTGAAGGCCTGATAGGCACATTCAATCCCTTGATATGACCTGGGATGTGTCTTCGAAATGCCCACTCACCTTCTCTGAGGGGTCAGCGGCAGCAGCCGCAACTCCAGACACGTGGGGCTTGGTCTCCAGGCCCTTGGCGTGCTGTTCATTTTGCTCTGTCAGGGCGGTGACTTGGGCCTGGAGGGCTAGACACTGCAAAACAACAGACTGTGGCTGTGGCCACGGGAGCCTGGACTGCCAGGTGAAAGTCAGGTCACTGGGAGGACAAGAACCATCCTAAGCATCCAGTGTTAACCTCAGGTAGGTCCGCTGGTGTCCATACGCCCCCACCCACCCCAGGCCTGCCGACTCAGGGCATTCTTTTTCCTCATCCCTCAGTCTCAACTCACAACTTCACCTCCTCTTCCCCACCATGTCACTTGCCTTATTCCTTATCAGGTTCAAGAGCATGATGAAAAAAGGGGGGATATAAGTCCAGTGACACAGACATATGAAAACCGGCCATTAGAAGCAGCCTATTCACCTATAAGACTGCCTTCATCATCTCTGAGTCAAAGATTTTTAACTAGATACTGTAAGGAAAGAAAGTCACCTCCAGATGGGGGGGGGGGGGCTGTCATACCATAACCCTAAACCATCTTCCATCTCTGTCACTTTCATGCCAGTGACCCACCAGATGCAGGCCCCACCCCACCTCCGTGCCTCTGCCCGGGGCATTCTGCCGCCTTGGGCACCTCACTTCACCTCATCAACACTACTGGTCCTTCTTGGCTCTGCTCCCTCAGGCACTTCCTCTTCCAGGTCTCACAGCACTTCATGCTTATCTTTGTTTCTCTCCTGCTCCCTTTCTGGACTGTGAGATGCTTAAGGGCAGAGTTCTTTGTAAGTCCTTTCCCTAACACAGTATCTGGACTATCACTGGCACTCAATAAATATTTGCTTCATAAATGATCAAATAACGGAATTTAACATGTTGCTTTTTCTTTTTCTAGGTCACAGACCTGTCTTCCCAAAATCAGTATGTGAAAGATTACCGATAAACTGGAGAGTTGAACAAGCGTGGTTTGGCTTTCAAGCTATTAACACCTTTTAGGTTCAGAAGGATTTACAAGACCCAACCTGTTTGCCTCAAATTAACTGGGCCACCGAAGCTGTCGGCCCCGGGGAAACGCCTACCTTTCCCTGAAGGTGGAGCAGCTTCTGCTGGTTGGCATCTCTCTGCGCACAAACCTCCTGGTACTGCTGCCGGTGCTCACCCCTGGCGGAGGCCAGCAGCTGCTCGCACTTTGCTTCCCACTGGGTCTGCAGCTCAGCCTGTACCAGAGACAGCTGCCAAGAGAACGCAATCCCCATATGGGGGCGGGGGGCACAGTCGCATCTAGGGAAGCCCATCTTTCCTAAGGCAAAAAGAATAAGCTAACAGCCCAGATTTAATAGGGACACAACTATTTGAAAGTAAATGTACTTTTTTTTTTTTTTTTAAAGATTTTATTTATTTATTTGACAGAGAGAGACACAGCGAGAGAGGGAACACAAGCAGGGGGAGTGGGAGAGGGAGAAGCAGGCTCCCCGCAGAGCAGGGAGCCCGATGCGGGACTCGATCCCAGGACCCTGGGATCATGACCTGAGCCGAAGGCAGTCACTTAACCGACTGAGCCACCCAGGCGCCCAGTAAATGTACTTTTTTAATATAGGTACGCAGATGTCATTGGTGGTCAGGATTCTAAAAGCTACTCCAACCAGAGAAAGAGGTGACTGTCTAGACAGGTTGCTAGAGGACAGAGCCATATTGTAATCTTTTCAGAGTCTGGGCCCTAAACTTCACAGGTTCAGGCGAAACAGTTTTGTCAAAATCCCCAGAGGAGACTAAACTGAGGGCACTAATTCACTCAACAGTCAGACACGCAGATATGAATTTATGAACTTACAAGGAAAAAGGTCTCTGTCAAATGCACTAGAGACCCAGGTGTGTCCTGTCACTGTCCCTGGTCTCCCTGCCTGATTACCTAAATAAATCCCTTCTCTTCAAGGACGGTAATGGGCCTGAAGGCACATTTCCAAAGTGCTTCAGTTTCCTGTTACCTGCTCTGCAGCTGCTTGGTCTGTGGACACCCGAGCCTTTTTCAAGAGCTGCCGAAGCTTGTCCAATTCCTCCTGGTAGGACTTGCGGATTTCATCGATCTCCTCCTCAGCCTGACAGCGCTCTTGAGCAGACTTCTTTTTCCTTTCAGACAGGTTCTTGGGAATAAGAAAACCATCATCAGCTCTAGCTGTTTCACAGAGGATAAATGCAGAAGATGGTGAGAGTGGTGGTAGTTTTTGACCTGGGTCTTCCTGGAAACAATTCAATGTTTAATTTTTCTTCTATATTTAACATTCTTGGCTACTGAGTGACAAAAATTGTGACAAGAAGAAGGAAAACAAGAAGTTCTTTATCTACCATTCCATTAAGAGATAGGGAACGTCTTAACAGTGGTAAGGGCACAGGGAAGTGGACACTTTCATACCTGCTAGTAGGAAAATAAACGAGTGTTCTCTCTTTGGATGGCAATTTAGCAGTCCTGTGAAAGGATTTTCAAAATACATCCAGAAATTGCACAAATTATCATTTATCTTAAGGAAGCAATAAATCATGTTCACAAAGACTGTGGTACATGGATGGTCACTGTAGTGCTTTCTCTCACAATGAAAAACTGAAAACAGTCCCCCCAAATCAGAAGGATTAGGTTTAAAAAAAACCCTGATAAAGTCATAGAAGAAACTGAAAATGCAGACCCAGATTTATCCCCTAAAAAGGCACTAGGCCACCAAAGCTTTACTAGAGAGTTTTATAGAAATCTCAGAAAGGGGGAAAACGCTGAGCAGGCTTGAAAAGAGGCTGTGGCTATGCCTTTTAACTCTGGAGAGGGAGCATAAGAAGTGTTTGTTTAAGGAATGAATGACCTATCCATTTAGGACCTGTTTAGACCCTGAGGATAACCCTGTGAGTTGCTGATAGTTCACTGGGTCTGGCCCTCAGTGTTGATCTCAGTATGCTGCGGCGAAAACCAACCCGCCTGGAGCTGAAGCTTGATGACACTGAGGAGTTTGAGAGCATTCGAAATGACCTGGAGACCCATAAGAAACAAAAGGAAGAAGTGGACGTTGTAGGAATCAGTGATGGAGAAGGTGCCATTGGGCTGAGCAGTGACCCCAAGAGCCGGGAACAAATGATTAATGATCGAATTGGTTATAAACCCCAACCCAAGCCCAATAATCGTTCATCTCAATTTGGAAGTTTTGAATTTTAGAGGCGGATTGTCTGGCATGCCAGAGCCCTGGAATGGAGTAAAATGATGGCAGAAGTACAAACAAGATTTAGAGAATTGAGTGCATGCAGTCAAGCAGAATGTTTTACCTCCTGCTGAGAAACACTTCTGCATGAGATTACTGATGCTTAACTTTTGCTCTAAGTGGAAATCTAAACTCTAGTTTGTCTCTGGAAAATTTGACTCTATAAAACTTGTCTGATTTTTGTTTTTAAAAATAAATATATTTTTGGGAAAAAAAAAAAAGAAATATCAGAAAGTTTGCTCTTTTCATATTTAAACTATTCCAGAACAGAAAGACAGAAATATTTCCACTTTGTTCAATGGGGCTAGTTTATAGTTTAGGCTGACCTTAAAATTTTAACACGACAAAAGATATAAATACTAAGTGATATTTGTAACATCTATGAGTGACAAAGGATTAATACCCTCAGTAATGTTTATAAATCAAACTAATATTACAATAAGAAAGAGGACAAAGGACATTAAAAAGTGATCTAGCAATTCTAATTCATGCAATTCATTTTATGGAAATGCTCAAATGAATTTGCAAAAAATAGTTATATAGTACAAGGATGTCCACAGCAGCAATGCTTGAAATTGTGAAAAAACAGAAACATAAATACCCATCAGTAGGTAAATAGTTAAGTAAGTTATGGTATAACCTCACAATACACTAGACTACTATGCTGTAGTTAAAAGGAATGAGAGTTTTCATTTTTTTTTTAAGATTTTAGTTTTAAGCAATCTCTACACCCAACGTAGGGCTTGAACTCACAACCCCGAGATCAAGAGTCACATGCTTTACCAACTGAGCCAGCAGGCATCCCAGAAAGTTCTCATTATTAGTACAATGTCCATGAGGGAAAAAAAAAAAAAAAAGCATTAAACACTATCCTATCATAGTTTAAAAACGATCAGTATACATACATGTATGCACAAGTATGTGTGTACATATGTTTTATACACGCAAAGAACAAATTGCATGGATACTCATACATTGTTTATAGTCGTTATCTCTAATGCTTGAGATTAGAGAGGAAAAAAGATAAATTTTTTTATTTCATACTTTTCTGTATTATTTGTATTTGTTACAATGAGCACATGCTACTGTAATTTTTAAAAGGAAAGCAAAAACGTTTATTCAACAGCTAATCCTGGCCACTCGGGTCCAACAGAGAAATTCTGGGTGTAGAATTTACCTTTTCCAGAGATTCCTTCTCATCTCGAAGATCAGCCAGCTCGTCCTCCAGGGACATCACCTTGAGCTCTAGTTGTCTCCGGCTTTGCTTTTCACTTTTGAATTTGGACTGAGCTTGCTCCGAGGTTTCCTGGAGTTCTGGGATAGAACCGCAGAGAGACTGGCTGCAGAACCAGAGCTAAAGGGGCACCTGGCATCCTGGCCGCTCCTCCCAGCTGCACCGAGCGGTCTCCCGACTCGACTACGTGCACGCCTTCCCCTCACTCCCTTCAGTACCACCTCCCTGACCAGAGAAAGGCAGATGAGGTCATGAACCAACTCCCCTACCAACCCATGTTCGTGTCTGTATGTGTGTGTCCCCTTCTCCACACACAAAATGAAAAAGAAACGTTTCAAGCCGTCCAAAGCCACTTTCAAAATGTATCACTGCCACAATCCCATTTCAGCCACTGCCTCAACATACTGAACAGATCTTTATTTAGCGTTAGTCCAGGCCCTGTCTCACCGCCTTGGTAAAATACTCCCATCCTTCTTGGTAGCTGGGACATTCTACCAAGAGTTTCCTTTTAAAACACCAAAAAAAAAAAAAAAAAAGCTCAAATAAAGCTACTCAGAATATTTCTTAAAAATGTAACACACTGAGGCGCCTGGGTGGCTCAGTCGTTAAGCGTCTCAGGTCATGATCCCAGGGTCCTGGGATACAGCCCCGCATCGGGCTCCCTGCTCTGTGGGAAGCCTGCTTCTCCCTCTCCCACTCCCCCTGCTTGTGTTCCCTCTCTCGCTGTGTCTCTCTCTGTCAAATAAATAAATAAAATCTGGAAAAAAAAAAATGTAACGCATTAAAATGAAGTTTGTACAGAAAACTTCTGAGACCCTTATGGTGCTTTTGAGGTAACTGTCATAGGGCACCACAAAAGCAGAAAAGATACCTGTACAACATTCAAATCTAAGACTGTCCCTCAGGTGAACCCAGATGATGCTCTAAAAGGGAAGGGGTTTATCCTCAAGGTGTCACTCTACCGACTTACATCAGTGTTTTTAGCTCTTTTCAGGCAAGCGAACTTTGCTTCTTCCCAATTCTGCTGCTGCCCCAGCTACCCCCCGGCCCCCTGGTCCCATCTGTGTCTTCCACATTTGTTTCTACACACCAAAGTGCATGAATCAACATGCTGGTCTTCACAACTCTTCTATTCAAGTCCCTGTGTCTTGAGCAGCACCTTTATGCCAGGTACTGAACTAATGCTAACTTGGAAGAAAGGACTTTGCAAAAGATGAGCAAGATACTATCCTTGGCCTCCAGAGGCTTGTATTCTAGAAGGGAATACATACCTATAAATACTGCTGATTTGAGGTTAACTCTGATAATGGTCATAATAATGTACTCAGAGATAAAGGATTCTAAAGGAGATCAAATGTTCTAGAAAAAAAACCAGGAAAGTTTCTGAAAGAGATTTTGGAGAATTGGAGGCAAATATTGGTGACAGAGGACACACCAAGTCCAGAGAAGAGCATGGATAAAAAGCAAGACCAGAACCACAGGATGGGCTGAAGCTGCAGCAGGCTGGCTAGTATGTCCAGAGCCGAGATGAACTGAGCAACAGAAGAGGAAGTAAGCCAAGCTGGAGGGGCCTCGAGTGCCAGGCTGAAGGGTTGGAATCCACCCTCTAGGAAGGAGCCGGCCGCTACAGGAAGTACTTCTTTTTTAAACTTCCACTGAGTCATGAGTTAGAGGAAGACATTAAACTCTTCCAGGCCCATGAGCCAAACACAAGTACCAAAGACACTGAGGACAACACTTGCCAAACAAAGTGGGAAAGTGGTCACTAATCAACTTCAGATGAACAGTCAGTTCTTTAGTAGTCCTTTATGTCAAGCAGTGGTGTAGGTTTATACCGGTCTACTTTCATTTTTGCCTCAGTCCTTCACAAACTTCAAGAGCATCAAGCCAAATGGATTTGAAGGAAGGACAGAGTTTAATTTTTTTTTTTTTAGTTTTTATTTATTTATTTGAGAGAGAGACAGAAAGTGTGAGAGCAAGCACGAGGAAGGGGGGGAGGGCAGAGGGAGAAGCAGATGCCCTGGTGAGCACAGCCTGACATGGAGCTTGATCCCAGGACTCCAGGATCATGACCTGAGCTGAAGGCAGACGCTTAACCGACTGAGCCACCCAGGCGCCCTGGTCTTTTTTTTTTAAAGATTTTATTTATTTATTTGAGAGAGAGAGAATGAGAGAGAGCACATGAGAGGGGGCAGGGTCAGAGGGAGAAGCAGACTCCCTGCCGAGCAGGGAGCCCGATGTGGGACTCGATCCAGGGACTCCAGGATCATGACCTGAGCTGAAGGCAGTTGCTTAACCAACTGAGCCACCCAGGCGCCCGCGCCCTGGTCTTTTTTAAGTAAATTCTACCCCTCAATGCTGGGCTTGAACTCATGACCCTGAGATCAAGAGTCACATGCTCTACTGAATGAATCACCCAGGTGCCTCTCAGTTTAATTCCTAAGGTTTAAATGGTGAAGGTCCCAGCCCCTCCAAGGACGTACCTGAGAACTCTGCCTGCAGTTTGGCGAGCTGGTCCCTAAGGAGGTCTGTCTCCTTCAAGCTTCCTGTCAGCTCCATCTGCAGCTCTGTTTCTTTCTTTTGGTGAGCAGTCACTTTCAGCTGCAGACGAGAGACTTGAGCGGTGGCGGCTGCTAACTCTTCTGTCACCTTGGCCTGAACAGTAACAAAGTATGATGCCACTTCAAACATGGGTGTCCCTTGTCTCCAAGTGATGACCCAACCTCACACACTCTATGCTGACTGAACTGGTAGGAAGGGAGCTAAGGCACCCTCAACCTGCATTAAGCCAAAATCAAGGCTTCAATACGTGCCAAGTCTCTGACCCAGGAATTCCCTTGCAGAAATCTGTCCTTAGGAAGCAGGGAAATCTGTCTTTAGGAAGCATTGGGCAAACTTAACAAAAATTTTGCAACAAGATATTCGTTGCAGACTGTTTACATAGGTGCAAAAGAATGGAAAAATAAAATGCTGGAAAATGGGCTTAAGCAGATTATGATACACGCATCCCGTATGCAGCTATCAAGAATGGTGTGCAACAGAGCCATAGTCCCTTGTTCAATGTTACCCAACTGATACATGAGAAATGGTGTTCCTGCTGTTTTCTACCTTTTCTAGGATACACATGTATTTTTCTTCATAAGAAAAGGGTATTTTAAAATTAAATTGAATGCCTTCAACAGCAATCAACGTCTGAGTCTGTAGTTTCTCCCTAATGGTCCTGACTACCCGTGCAAGTATGATGGAAAGCTCAGCTATCTGAGGGTGACTGCTCTGGGGGTTCTTGGAAGAACAGAGCTAATGAAACATGGCCACACATCAGTTTTCTGCATGCTCCACGTACTGCAAATGGTGCCCTGGCCTGGCCTCACAGAAGCTCTATGCTCTCAAGTAACATCTGATGAAACCACAATGACTCCCTGGAGAACCCTCTGATACTCTGTGTGGTAAGGGTGATGATTAAGAGGATGGTCAATAAAACAGAATGGTAGGGGCGCCTGGGTGGCTCAGTCCTTAAGCGTCTGCCTTCGGCTCAGGTCATGATCCCAGGGTCCTGGGATTGAGCCCCGCATCGGGCTCCCTGCTCTGCGGGAAGCCTGCTTCTCCCTCTCCCACTCCCCCTGCTTGTGTTCCCTCTCTCGCTGTGTCTCTCTCTGTCAAATAAATAAATAAAATCTTTAAAAAAAAAATAAATAAAACGGAATGGTAAACAAGTGACAAATACCACATCCTCGTCACCTGAACTGATGGGCTCCCATACAAATGAGGAGAAATGAGATGACAAGAAAGGCAGTGAACAGTTGCTCTGCTGGTGAACAGTCTCGACTTTTGGATAGCCAAGTATTTATGGGGTTGGACCGTCTCTTCTCTGCTGTTATGCTGCTACTCCCATTACTCCTCCTATGCTATTCTACCTGACGTGCATTTACAGTTGTCTCCTTCCTGTCACATGTCCCTTCTTAGGCTACTCACTATGCCCCTGCAGATTTAAGCGTTCCAAAGCCTTTACTGGTTTGCTAGCTTCCATTTAAAATCTAGTATTTTGGCTCTGCTAAACATGAAGGAAATAAAGCAAATTAAAAGTGTATATAAAAGGGGCGCCTGGGTGGCTCAGTTGGTTAAGCGACTGCCTTCGGCTCAGGTCATGATCCTGGAGTCCCTGGATCGAGTCCCGCATCGGGCTCCCTGCTTGGCAGGGAGTCTGCTTCTCCCTCTGACCCTGCCCCCTCTCTTGTGCTCTCTCTCATTCTCTCTCTCTCAAATAAATAAATAAAAAAAAATCTTTAAAAATAAAAAAATAAAAGGGGCGCCTGGGTGGCTCAGTCGTTAAGCGTCTGCCTTCGGCTCAGGTCATGATCCCAGGGGCCTGGGATTGAGCCCCGCTTCAGGCTCACTGCTCAGCGGGAAGCCTGCTTCTCTCTCTCCCTCTGCCTCTGCCATTCCCTCCACCTGTGCTCTCTGGCTCTATCTGACAAATAAATAACTAAAATCTTAAAAAAAAAAAAAAAAGTGTATATAAGATAAAAAGAAACAGGTTATGAATGAGTATCTGAGAGTCCACCAGCAAAGACTCTCTTTGACCAAACTTTAGTCAGGCTCCTCTGAGCCCCTGACCTTGGCCTCCCACCCTGTCTGTGACCTGCCCAGCCTAGTTTTAGCAAGAATCCTGCTACATCCGTTTAGAGAGCACCCCCGCCCTTATATCTGAACAAGTTCTTCATCCTCGACCTTTGGTATCCCAGTCCTTGGCCAGTCATTAGCAAGAATCCTACTAGGTCAGTTTAGCAAGAATCCCCCCACCCATGAGGTCTCCTCTGAATAATTTTCCAGCACTGACCCCTCACTCTGCTCCTTAGCTACGAATCCCCCATCTGCCCTTACTGTATTTGGAGTGGAGCCCAATCTTTCTCTCCTACTGCAATAGCCTTGAATAAAGTCCTCCTTACTGCTTCAGGAAGTGTCTGAGTAATTTTTTCTTTAACAGTATGAGACCTTTCAAGTGAGCTCTAAGATACTTATTTTTGCTATTCAGTAGCCTTAGGATTTTACCTGTTAAACACAGAGGACAACGGCCGCTAGAACTTCCAGATAGAAAAGGAGTTTTCATCTACCCCATACAGAATAAAAGTTTTAGTCACTGTCCTGACGCACATGGCCTAACGGGGCCTGAGCTCACACAGCACCCAGAGAGCTTTGTGTCTGCAGCTCCAGAGTTCACAAATATCAGGGCGAGGGCCCCTCACAAAGGCCTCGCAGCAGCTAAGACCACTGGAAGGGCTGAAGGTCACTGGAGGGGAGGCAGTGGGATGGGTGGTCCCTCTCTCCCCAAAGGACAAGCAGAGTGAAAGGTCACTCAAAAGCTCTATTTATCTCAGGGCCTTATATGGAAAGGCCTATTAGAAGCATGACAAGTAATACTCTCACCCAAACACACCTGTGTGCACAGAGAAATGAGCGAAGGGACGAGTAAACAGGAAAGGAAAGCAAAGGCAGGGAGAACCAAGAGTTCAGAAAAACAAGTAAAAAGGAGCATTCAAGTCAGAAGCAGGAAAATGGTACCAAAGCAAAATGGCAATTTGACAAAAGGAAAATGACACAGCTGACTGGCAGTGAGGCCCTGGGCAAGCTGCTTCCTCTCCCTGGGCCTCAGTTTGCCCTCTGTAAAACAGGAAGGTCAAACCAGGTGACCTCCAACAGCTCTCCTGTTAGTCCAGGGTTTTATGTGGAAATACTAACCCCGTCAGAGAGAAAAATAATGAATTCCATTCACCAAATGTCCACTGAGCTCTCAGCCAAAACTCTCTGAGCTGCGTTTGAAGGCAGAGAGCTGCCTCCAGGGATCAAAGGACCTTGATGATCTCCCTTTAGGAGGACAGCCCTCATAGGGATGACTATCAAGTAAGAAAGAAGTGGAGCAAAAGGAAAACAGGAAGGGTCAAGCCTTGAAAAGTTTCACTGAAATCAAAGCAGCCAAGCGAGGTGTATGATACCTGGTACCCAACTCATCAAGCACAGTGCTACTCAGCCCAGAAGATGCTCTCAGACAGATGTGTGGGAAGCACAGTGCCTAGAACCTGGCGGGGACTGAACAGATCAGAGCTGTTCTCTCTGTTGTTGTCATTACTGCACGTTCTGCTATCACAGACGGAGCATCTACCAGGTGCCAGACATGGTGCCAACCATTTTTGTTTATCAATATGGGGCTCCTGGGTGACTCAGTCGGTTGAGCGTCTGACTCCTGATTTCGGCTCATGTCATGGTCTCAGGGTCATGAGATCCAGCCCTGAGTTGGGCTCTGCACTCAGCGCAGAGTCTGCTTGAGAGTCTCTCCTTCTACCTCTGTCCTTTCCCCTGCTCGCGCATGCGCTCTCTCTAAAATAAAAAAAAATGTTCAAAAAAAAAAAAAGAATCATGTGGGTGGATTAATAAGCTAACTCATGCAGTTGGCAAACTCTAACCCACAGGCCAAATTGGCCTGCTGCCTGTTTTTGTAAATAAAATTTTATTGGAACACACACACATTCCCCCCACTGATGCTCAACATGAGAATCACATGGGGAAGTTCCTAAAAACAAAGGCACCCAGCTGCCACATCCAGAGACTGAGGCAAAAGAAACCACTAACAAAGAGCAGTGAGTCCTAGCTGGCTGTGCGTCAGAATCTAAAGGAGCTTTTGAAAGTTCAGATTCAGCCCTTGGCTATATAATGCTGAATTAGAATCTCAACATGAAGTTTAAGAATATGTATTTTTTTTTTTTAATTTTTTTTTATTCTTATGTTAATCCCCATACATTACATCATTAGTTCTAGATGAAGTGTTCCATGATTCATTGTTCGTGCACAACACCCAGTGCTCCATGCAGAACGTGCCCTCCTCAATACCCACCACCAGGCCAACCCATCCTCCCATCCCCCTCCCCTCTAGAACCCTCAGTTTGTTTTTCAGAGTCCATCTTCTCTCATGGTTCGTAAGAATATGTATTTTTAATAAAGCACCTCAAGTGATCTTGAGGCAGCCAGACTAGTGTGTGGGAACCACTGATCTAGAGCAAGGTCTAGTAATCATGCTAGACCCGAATAACAGGTCTAACAGCTCGACCAAACAACATATTTGGGTGTCCCTGCCAGGCCTAAGGATTAAAAAAAAAAGTAAATGAGAGCGAGAAAATAAAAGTAGAAGAAGGAGAAATAGTAAAAAATATGGTTAATGGAGTGAAGTGACTCCAGTATTATTCAGTGATGGCAGCGTCCCAGGCTGCTGACCTCAGGCTGGAGGAGCCAGCCACAACAAATGAGGGATGCTGGAAAGTAGCAGCGAGAAAGGACCGGGGTAATGTTGGGACGGGGCTATGCAGGGCAAGGCACTGCTCATCGGAGGATAAGGGGTCGGAGCTATTTCTTCCCGGGACACTATGACTAAGAGAACACAGAGAATAATAATAGCATAAGACCTAAGTAAGGAATCCTCAGCATTACTGGCCTATGAGAAAGTGAGTAAACTCCACAGGTTATAAAGTGCATTCCACTCAACTTCTTCAAGTGTTCAGGAAAAATCCAAATACAAAATATAAACTATTTCTTAAACCTGTGAGATAACAGCAGATGGCTGGGTCAAAATCTCCAGCTAAGGAGCAGTAGCCCAAACCAGAAGGACTCCACTCCAGATAAACGGTGTCACTGGGGCAGCAATGGGAGGAGTGCGCATCAGCATCAGCCTAGCCCAGCCCAAGACCCACTAGGGTCTTCCTTACAGCTACTCACAGGAACAGGTCGAAATGCCTCATTCTGAACGGACTGAAGCCAGACAGCAGTACTCTAAAATGCTCTGGCAGATGCAGATGGAGGAATAAGCTAGACAATCTTAAATTTCACTAAAGTGTTTGTTATATGGCATAAAAGGAATTTTCTGTTGATTGGGTCAAGAGAATAAATTTCATTTGCTAATAAACAATGTAATCCTCACTTTAAACAAATTACTAAGATCAGTGATAGTTTTTGAGTCAACTCATTGCAGAGAGTACTTTAAAACAGAAGGCTAGGGATGCCTGGGTGGCTCAGTTGGTTAAGTGTCTGCCTTCAGCTCAGGTCATGATCCCAGAGTCCTGGGATCGAGTCCCGCATCGGGGTCCCTGCTCAGCGGGGAGCCTGCTTCTCCCTCTGCCTTTCACTCCCCCTGCTTGTACTCTCACGCTCTCTCTCTCTGGCAAATAAATAAATAAAATCTTTATTTAAAAAAATAAAACAGAAGTCTGGATGGTGGATATAGTAAAATCTGTTAGAAGCTTTCTAGTTCTGTTCCCAATGATGGCAAAAGTTTTTGCTGAAAAGCAGACTAGTAAGTATGTACACAGGAGCACTCCTTAGCTCTACATATCCTGATGGGCTTTTCTCTCCCTAGTTACTTTACCTTCTCTTGTTCAGCATGCAATACTCTTGCCTGTGTGTTTTCTGTGGCTGTTTGAAGTGAGTTATTCCTCTTCTCCATCATCAGGTTACTCTGCTCAACGTACCTGTGAAACAGGGGAAAAGACATTTATCAAGCACCGAATGTACACCAGACCCAACCAGCAGCGCACATTCAGTCCTCACAACATTGCTCTATACCTTCGAAAAAATAGTCTGAAAGCATTTTGTTTTCCTTAGATCTGCAGTAATCAAGTTTGGAGGTAGGAACCTGGGCCAGAAGTGAATTGCTTTACATAATGAAGAGAAAAGGAACTGGAAGCATGTGTCGTGAGGGGGAATGAAGGATGAAAGAGGAGAGGGGTGAAGAAAAGAAAGCACTTCTCCCCCCAGCTCCCCCTCCAACCCCCCCACCGTGTGGGAGACAAGAGACACTAGAAAAGAGAACCATGGAAGAATGATTTTCTAAGGGAAATGCTATTTGCTATGACACGTTACCCTGACCACACAATCCCCCCTCATCCCCTGCCAAAATCTTTAGAAGGATCTAGAAAAATTACACAATGTTTGGGCTTTACATGGAAATCGCTGAAGTTCTGGTTGATGAAATAGCCCACATAGTAGAGAGAAGAGTTGATAGTATTTTCTAGAAGTGTTCTAAGTATTAACGCCACTTTTGCAGATGAAGAAACAAGGGCAGGAGGAGTAAATACCCAAAGCCACACAACAAAAGAGGAGCAGAGTTGGGATTCAAACACAGGTCTGCCTGACATCACAGCCTACTGCGCTCTTTCTATCGGAATGCATCTCAGAAAACAAACAATAATTCACATGACAGGCAGGAAACAGAAATAGCAGCAGTACACATAAACTACCCTAAACAAACATGTTTATCTAACTTGGGCATTTACAAATGAAACCCTTTGTCCATCCTAGCCAGTGCCCCGTACCTGTCATTACCTCTGATTTCGTTCAATTAGTTCACTAATCTTGTCATTCTGTTCTTCTATCCGACTGCTCTTTTCAAGGATCTCTTGCTTCAATCTTTCGTTTTCCTAAATTCAAAATATACAATGTATAACTTAAGTTTTTAGAAGAAAAGTGCCAGATATAAGGGAATCAACTTGAACTGACAGGTGATACTGTTACAAATTTTGAGATAAAAAACTAGAATTTATGTCCACATCGATATAATAGTTAAAACATCAAATCATATCTGATGGATACCAGTCACTATGCCCAATAGATTAAACATAGAAATGCCCATTAAATGAGGCAAAATTCTAAAATATGGTCCAAAAGAAATGTTTCCTTGTGACTCTATACTGATAAGTCACTTGGACCAAATTAGGCCATAACAGATCTTCCAGAATTTCCCAACTCAGTGTAGCACTGATCACATGCTATCTGTGCAGCAGACGTTTTAGAGAGTAGCACATCCTGGAAGAGAAGGAGGCAAGACCTCCAGGCTGTGTTCTCTTCTCGATGCCCCTCACCTGAATAATACGTTGGATGTTGCTCATAATCATGCTCGTCTCCATCGTAAGCGCCATGCTGGGAGGCAGCAGGGAATTGCCAGCACTGTGCTTCTGTAATTCTTCAACCTACAAACGTGGGGACAGAAAGACTTTGAGAGAAATTTTTAAATGGAGAAATATAATTTACCCAAGATCTGACCACTTTTTGGAAGGGCCTAACAAGTTTCTGAGACAATCTCTAAGGTAAGCTAGAATTTTCTTCTGCCAACTGGATTCCAAACTAAAAACTAACCTTCCAGGGAAATAACTACTAACTACTAGGAATACAGGAAACCAAGGAAGAGTTTACCTATAGCCCTGGTTGCTCCCTGCTTGTACCCCCTGTTCACTCCCCCACTTTCAACACAGCCCCAACCCTGACTCACTCACCTTCGTCATTAGATGATCCATTTTATCAGCCACTTTACTGACAGCCATTCGAATTTCAGTGTTATGTTGCCGGGCTTCAGTCATGAGAAATGAAGCCATGTCACCAGATCCTAAACAGACATAAGCCAAAAAGAACTTTACGAAACTAGAGCAGAGGAACATCCCAAAATAGTAGGAAATGCTGTAGGTGATTCACACTGTCTGGAGAAGACATAGAGGACACAGAGGCAAAAGGGTGCCAAAGCTAACAGTAAGTAAGCTCTGCTCCTGCAAAATGCATCAAGGGGTACGGTCTGGTCCAGAGCACAAGGATGCCCACTTTGGTCTGCCATAGCACTAACAGCTCAGATTGCTTCTCCACTCATCCAACTGCATGCCAGGTATTGTACCAGGCACCAGGGATTCAGCAACAAATGAAACCTGGTTCCTACCCTTGGCGAGCTCACAGTCTGGTGGGGAGACTCACATGTAAACAGATCATTACGACAGAGTGCTTAAGTGCAAAAAATGGACCATGTACAAAGTACAAAAGGAGCACAAAGAAAAGCAAGATTAACTCTTTGGTGACACATATACACAGTTATGTCTGTGGGAGGAGAGGAAGAAGCGATGGTAACAATCGGGGAAGGCTTCACAGAGATGATAGATTTGGTGGTCTCCCAGATGGACAAGTGGCAGGGTTTCCAGACAAAGGGAGCATCCAGGAAACCCTTACCAACCCGGGACCATAAATTATGCTGTAGGACATACTGGCTCCTTCCTACCACTGTCCTAATACCAAAGATAAGCTGCAGAATAAGAAGGTAGAATAGCATGCCAGCTACTTACATTTTATTTTGTTTTGTTTTTTAATATAAAATTATAATTTTTGTTTTTTATATCAATGTGCTTTTTATGCACACTTGTACATGCATGAAAGATATCTGAAAAGTTACCCAAGTAACTGTTAACAACAGTTTCCTAAGGGTGGGGGGTGTTAATGATGGAGAACAGTAACTTTTCATTTTATACTCTTTTGTGTGGACTTTTTTATAAAAGCATATGATTTCCATAATTTAAAAATGTTAACAAGGTAGCTTTCATTTGAGATACTGAACACCCACAGTTACCATGCGTTCTCCCAATTCCCCCAACATTTCACTCTCTTATTGTTTTCTAGAAACTCTACAGAGCAACACTGACAGAGCAATGGAAAAGGGCTGACAGGAGAAAATGCAAGAAACAAAACAGAAAGTGGGCATGAGGTGGTTTTTGGGGAAGATGTAAACGTTCTAAAATTGGATTGCGGTGAAGGTTGCACAACTCTGTAAACTTACTGAAAAAATCCTTAAATTACACACTTAAAGTGAGTGAATTGTAGGATACATAAATTTCACCTCAACAAAGCTGTTTAGAAAAAAAAAAGCAGAGATCTGTTGGAGTGAAAATGGAAAGGGGGGTGGGAGGAAGGAGAGCAAAGCAAGAGTGGAAGACGAGACACTGAGGGCCCACGGCCTACCTTGAAAATGGGGAGACTGAGAGAGTGGAGCGGGGTAGAGGGGCCGGGCAGGCTGCAGCTGGGAGGTGACGGCTGATGTGTGGGGATAAGCGTAGGCTTGCATACCTGCATAGGGCTGAGAAAATGCCAAGTTATATTCACAGCTCTCTTTCCTGCTTAATCTGTCTTTGATGGAATAAAGAGATTAAGCTGGAAGGAGACGCAAATTTATTAAAGCTGGAGACAGGTGAGATCTGATTTGGTACTGGGTAGGCACCACAGCAGAATTCTGTATCATCCAGAGACACAGGCGCCCAATCACTGAAGTCCCTCCCAGAAAGTCAGGGAAGGCTGTCTCAGACTGCTCCCCAGTCCTCTGCCACTGTGATTTAATTAAGTAGGAATTCAGTTCCCAGCTGTTAGGCCTACTGATGGTCTAAGAAATTGTAAATCTAAAGAGACTCGGCTGAGGGTGCCTGGGTGGCTCAGTTGGTTAAGTGTCTGCCTTTGGATCAGGTCATGATCCCAGGGTCCTGGGACAGAGTCCTGATTCAGGCTCTCTGCTCAGTGGGAAGTCTGCTTCTCCCTCTGCCCCTGCCCCCCCACCGCCCACAAGCGTGCGCACGAGCGCACGCTCTCTCTCTCTCTCTCTCGTGCATGCATGCGCGCAAAAATAAAAACATAAAATCTTTAAAAATAAATAAATAAAGACACTCGGCTGAGTTTCCATTGGGATCAAAGGACAGGTGTTCATTGAGATTCCAAAGTAAATCCACGAGTCTCCAAAGGATACCTCTCCCCTGCAAGATTCTGATGCTTTTGTGATCAAGAGCTCTCATTCTCCCCTGAACCTTGGTCACCTCAACTATAAGATGAAAAGAGTAACACCACTCAGGGTTGTTGTGTGGACCAGATGAAGTGATATATAGGTAAAGTTCCTCACAGCTGGTAAATTAAGTGCACAGCAGATAGTAAATGCTCAATAAACAGCAGCTTTATTTTAAATGATGATGGTTGTTCTTCCTTGAGTTAAGGAAATCCAGTTCATTTCCAGGGACAGATAAACTACCCATCCATTATTATTTTTTTTTTTTTAAAGATTTTATTTATTTATTTGAGAGAGAGAGAATGAGAGACAGAGAGCACGAGAGGGAAGAGGGCAGAGGGGGAAGCAGACCCCCCGCTGAGCAGGGAGCCCGATGCGGGACTCGATCCCGGGACTCCAAGATCATGACCTGAGCCGAAGGCAGTCGCTTAACCAACTGAGCCACCCAGGCGCCCCATACCCATCCATTATTAAAAAAAAAAAAAAAACAAACTTAGTCTATAGGATCGAATTGTCCACTAGGGAGTAAGGAGAGGGCAAGGTGGGACTTTTTAAAATTCGAATACACCCTGTCCCAGTGGGGCATAGCCCGCTCACCATCACTGCCACCCTTCCATTAAGAATCACCAAGGAAGTGAAGCCCTCCTATCGCTGGGAGCGTGTTCATGCACCCAGTGTGTCAGACAGAAGAAAGAGCCCAGTACCCCGGCAAACAGCAGAGGCAGGCTGCTGCCACTACCTTCTGTGAAAACAGAAAAAACCTACTTTCCGACACCCCTTTTGGAGGATAACCAGAGGAAGAGTTGGCTGTATGTTCCATATACCCTCAAGCTACAAGCATTCTGCTCCACACAGAGCAGAACCTTAGCCTATCGAGCTAGTGGACAAGAACAGAGGACTTGCATCCCCCTCCAGGCGACCTGTGTGCAAAGGAAAGGAAACAAACACTGACTGGGCCTTTACCATGTGCCAGGCCTTGTACCCGGCGCTCTGCCTGTTCTTACCTTTCGGCTTTACAACAACCTGTAAGGGAGGTAATCCTGGGTCTGATTTAGAGATGAGATGGTGGTGGTGGTTCAGGAAGGGGGAAAACGACGAATTCTGATGTGGGGAACTGCTACTGCACAAAGTGTGCAGGAGGGAGGAGAGAGACTGACGAGCACCTAATAAATTACCGCCTATGACTGATATGGTTTAAAAACGTCATTACCTGAAAGGACTGGGCATTTCCAGACACAGCGGAGTGCGAGTCGAGGGAGGCAACTTGCATTAAGGCAGGAGAGGGTGCTTGGAGGCCAGAAACAGATGGCTGAGGTGCTACGATAAAGCAAGAAGTTTTCACTGTCATCCACTCTGGTTTCTTGGTAAAAGTCTGGACTAGAACCTTACATACTGCAACATGCTTCAGACTTGACCACCTCTCCTCACCTGCTCTCCCGAAACCAACTCTACTGGAGTCTCAGGAACAGACTAGTAGAAGGAACCTGGGGTTCTCGGGCACATGGGACTCAGACCTACAGTGCCATGAGCTGATGGGAAGTGCACAATTACACACAGGGAAGTGTCTCATTAGCTGAGAGCACGCTTCCAAACCTGGCAATGCCACATGGCAGGAGACAAAGCACGCAGACCAAATCCATCTCCAGGGTGGAAAATGCCCTACCCAGGGACAAACTGCCAAGTTTTACACTCTAGTCCAGTCTCAGTACTAATACACCGCAGCCCAACAACCTTTAAGGAACCGGGATGATAACTCTGGTAATCTGCAGAGCCGGAGAGGCCCCTTACCTTGTGCGGCCATCTGCGGGAGCGCTGGATGCGCTGGCTGAAGAGCGGGCTGCAGGGACGGAGCTGCCGCGGGCTGTGCAGCTCCGCGCAGGGCACTCGCATCCTGAAACAGGAACGGGCATTTTGGTGACTATGTATGTGGGTCCTTAACTGGAGACCGAGGCTGACTGTCCACCCTAAACCTGCTTACAGCCAGTGTTTTTAGGCAAAGAAGAGGAAGGAAAGGCAAGAGTTTAGGGTGTGGGCTGTGGGGAGATCCCTTCTCCCTGTAAATCATATCCAATAATTAAGTATATGTAATTTCCCCGAACGTTCTAAGTTGTTGTTTTATTGACTGAAGCAGCTAAAGTGACTGCTCTCCAGAATGGATCATTTTCCAAACCAGCAGCTACCTTAAACCTGACCTAGTCTGTTCCCACAGAACGGGGGTCTCTTGCAAGGAGACCCAAGCAATAGTGCAGCCTCTTCTCTTCTGCCAAATCATCTCCACAGACCTCAAGGTACTCACTGAAAATCAGACAGAGCAAGATTCACTGCACCTCATTACCATGTTTTTTGGATAATGCGGGTTTTTTTGTTTTTTATTTTTAAAGATTTTTTTTTAATTTTATTTATTTGAGAGAGAGAATGAGAGAGAGCACATGAGAGGGGGAAGGGTCAGAGGGAGAAGCAGACTCCCTGCTGAGCAGGGAGCCCGATGCAGGACTCGATCCAGGGACTCCAGGATCATGACCTGAGCCGAAGGCAGTCGCTTAACCAACTGAGTCACCCAGGCGCCCTGGATAATGCGGTTTTAGAGTGTTTCTTCCCCATTCTTTCTTTTCATAAAAGTCAAAGCAATGTTGGTCCCTACTATAATTCTAAACAAAGTTACTAAACATCTTCCCAATTCATACAAGGAAAAGAAAAACTTGGGGCACAATATACAGTTTACTTGCTATCCTACAGTTCAAAGGCGGAAATCTCTTTGACATTCTTTTACTTTAGAACTTCCCCTTGCCCCCTGATGTTCTCCAAAACGCATTATGCACTTCTGGAAAAGCATGCCAGTTTTATATCGCTGCAGCTCTAAATCCACCTAAATGTCTAACAACAGAATGAAAGAAATTATGATAAATCGATCTAACAGAACATTGAGTTGCCTTTAAAGGAAATAATGCTTTGCTTTATTTACTTATGTTAATTATATTATTTATGTTATTCATATTGGTATTAACATAAATATTCATGATACTAAGTTAAAAAATCAGGTTACAAAGCAATAATATATAAAGAAGAATGCACTTTTTGCTAAATATATTTTTTCTTTCTTTGCAATTTAAATCATTCTACAATGAATAAGTAGCACTTAAAAATTTTAATAACAGTATTACCTTATTAAAATTTAATTTCCAGAACCAGCTAAAAATCAATCCTATAACAAGAGGCCCCAGAAATCCTACCCTCTTTTAAAATATTAACTCTACTTACAGCTTTTCCAGGAAGAAATAAAACAAAATTATGAAAAATAAAGCCTATGCTAGAAAATTTTTTCAAGAGCATCACCTTTGCTTTGCTTTACATCAAAGTCAAAGAATCCCAAAAATCAATCTCTGTTAAAAGTGTTTCAATTCAACTGAGAGGATGACTTTACTCAATAAGGAACTAAGCAATGGGAAAAGAACTAAGTTAGAACTGAGCTACTTCGTATCATACACCAAATTCCATATGGATTAAAATTTTAGATCTAAACATGAAATAATATTTTTAGAAAACACGTGATGTTTATAATACCTGAAAGTGAGAAGGCTTTCTAAGCATAATGTCAAAAGCAAAAAACAAAGGGAAAAAACTGATAGATTTCACTGCAATAAAATTCTTGAACTTCAAAAACACTCACACCATATACAAAGCCGAGAGACACAACAGTGCAATCTTTAGTAACAGGTAACATCAGTGGGAAGACCAATGTTTCCCAAGAGAATCTAAACATTCAATCAACCAAAGTGAATTGAGCATCTTTTATGGGTTGGGCACCATGCTGCCTCAAGTGTGATTTTTACTGACAGTAGAGAACCTAGTAGAAGGCTATATGGACTACTTAAAACTTCCCCGTTCTTGTGCAGATGTGCGGGATTGCTTCCATTTCTCAGGGGAAGTGCTAATCACAGTGGAAACACATGTACCAATACCAACCTATACCATTTTGAATATAAGCTTTCTACATGATGATTCTGGGTTACAGGCAGAAAAAGTAGTAATCTTAACCAAAAGAACACAAGGCAGAAACGTCTGCACTATTCATTCTAACACAGCCCAGGGGTCATACCTCGATTTCTGAATCATTGGAATCCAGCTGTGGTGGAAGGATGGGCAGCATGGGCTGGCCCATTTTAGCCATCCGAGAGATCAACTTGGCTTTGACTGTATCAGGATTCTAAAAAGAGGAAAGTCACAAAAATCACTATAATCAAGGCTCACTACTTTAGCTCTATGTCTTTGGCTCTTACATCAAACCCTTCAACAAGTCCCCCTGCTATATCGATTTGAAGTCTTTTCTTCTACAAAATGAGAATTAAAGATTTCTTGCCAAGAAATTGTGACATGGGTCACAATTAATAATAGCAGTAAAAATAATTCCCTACATGTTGGAATGGACAAAGCGGTTCCACATGTATTATTTCATTTCAATCAAGTCTCCCCACCAGGCATAATTCTTCTCATTTTCCAGATGAAAAACTAAGTACAGATCAAGGGAAGGAGGCATCTTAGATGACAGTACCCTCTGAAAACCCTGGGAGCAATTCAGCAGATAATATTCAGAAGCAATTTGGGGAAAGAAGGAAACAGGAGCTCTTTGTTCCAAATTCACGTTCATTTAACTCTGACTTGGCACTGACTACATAATAGCCCCTGTGCTAGAAGCCTCTGTATCCATTAACTGGTCCAAAGTGCAGCCTTCAGAGTGGAGAGTATATACCCCTGAGGGTGTACATGATAATCTACTGGGTATAAAAAGAGATGATCATGAGGCACCTGGGTGGCTCAGTCAGTTATGCGACTGACTCTTGATTTCCGCTCAGGTCGTGATCTCATGGGTTGTGAGATGGAGCCCCATGTTGGGCTCCGTGCTTAGTGGGGAGTCTGCTTGAAGATTCTCTCTCTCTGCCTCTCCCCACACCCTCACAGGCGCATGTGCACATGCACACATACCCTCTCTTTTTTTTTTTTTTAAAGATTTTATTTATTTATTTGAGAGAGAGAATGAGAGACAGAGAGCACGAGAGGGAAGAGGGCAGAGGGAGAAGCAGACGCCCTGCTGAGCAGGGAGCCCGATGTGGGACTTGATCCCGGGACTCCAGGATCATGACCTGAGCCGAAGGCAGTCGCTTAACCAACTGAGCCACCCAGGCGCCCCATACCCTCTCTCTTAAATAAATAAATAAATAAATCTTTAAAAAAAGAGAGAGGATCATAACCTCTATTTTTGAATTATCTCTAAGCTGTGGTAAACGTAAGACATTAAGCTTGTTTACAGGGAGGGACAGTATGTATATAATTTATAAATATATATAGATACTGGGAGTGTGTGCTCAATTTCTCTTGACTGATTGGAAACACATAATCAAAGAAAGTTGGGTTCAGGGGCGCCTGGGTGGCTCAGTCATTGGGCGTCTGCCTTCGGCTCAGGGCATGATCCCAGGGTCCTGGGATCGAGCCCCACATTGGGCTCCCTGCTCAGTGGGAAGCCTGTTTCGCTTCTCCCTTTCCCACTCCCCCTGCCTGTGTTCCCTCTCTCACTGTCTCTCTCTGTGTCAAATAAATAAAATCTTAAAAAAGAAAAAAAAAAGAAAGAAAGCTGGGTTCATCAAAAGAGGACTAGTTACATAAACCATACCCCACAATGGCATACTGCAATCTACAGAAAAAAAAGAAAGAAAGAGGAAGCTTCCTGTACACTAACATGGAAAGATACTATTACATATATTGCAGTATGTAGAAATGGTAGGTAATATATATACTATGCTATATTTTGTGAAGGGAGGGAGAAGTAAAATATACATTCCTATCTGCTTCCATCTGCATACAGAAACACTGAAAGAATACATATGGAACTAATAAAAGCAGTTACCTAAAAGGAGAGTGAGATGGGATGGGGTACCCAGGGGTCAGGGTGGGAGCAAGTCTTTTCAAGGTACACTCTGTTATACTGTTTTAATAACTGAACTTTATGAATGCAATTACCTATTAAAAAAAAAAACTTAAATGTAAATAGAAAAAAAAAAGATGGTGAGTTTTGCTTCAGTTAAAAAAAAAACTGTAACAAGACAAAAGAAAATTTTAAAGAAGGCTGGAGACCACTAGTCTATTGGAAGTTACTCAAGCTTAGAAATAGGTGACAAAAGTAGCTCTGTCTAGAAAGTACCATAGAACCAATACTAAATAAATTTTGTGACTGTTCAAAGATCTGAGATTATAGTTTTTTAAATTTTCTTAATTCTTTGGCTTAACCTTCTGGGTTTCAGAGATCACTTTTTATACATACCAGATCAATTATTTGCTTAGTAATTCCTGCTTTGGGCTGAATATAAACAAGTAAACTAGGGCTGGAGAGAAAGTAATCACCAATTTCACTCCAAGCAATCATCCTGTTTCCCAAAGTGGTAGGTGGAAGCCACAGGGCTTTCGCCGCATGCTCATGCAGCAAACTCAGATGCCTTCATGAACTAGGCAGGGTAGCAGCAAAGTACAGCGTACATGCTCCCAAAGGCTTTCAAATCCAAATTTTACTACAACTGTATGCTAGTCTTCCTGTCTTACAGTTAGGGAAACACAGAGGCCCAGAGACCATCTCAAAGTCAGCTAGTTGGTGAATTAGTGCAGAATTCATCTAAGAGAATGAAAGTGTGAAGGTATGTAGTGTTAGCAGTAATTATAATAACAAGAGCTAATGTTAATGGAGCTCTTACAATATGCCAGACACGATACTAAAAACTTCACACATATGATTTCATTTAAATCTCATAAATACCTCTTGAGTATAAAAATCTTCATGCTTAGTGAAGTCATACTTTATGTAGGCTCTGAGCTTAGTGCTTTGGGGCTGTGAGAATTATTTCCATTTTAATCATGAAGAAGCGGAGGAGCAGAAAAGTTAGATAATTTTCTCAAGGCCACAAGTTTACAAGAATAAAGATTTGAACCCAGGTCAGCCCATGCAGAAGCTAATTTATACTAACTCTCCAGTAAGGGGAAATTAATAAAGTAGCTTTTTTTTTTTTTTTTTGCTCTAACCTACCCTACCGCGAGGCACACAAAACCTTCTCAGTAGACTGGGGGTGACAGACAGACTTGTATACTCACTGAATTTACTGTAAGCTGTTCACTGAGGGAGTTAGATTTGATACGAAGGGCCGGCTCCCTGAAATCAAGTAAGACATATGCTGAGGTTAAAAGAAAAAATCCCAAATCTATAATCATAAGTCCCGATTATGCTGGATAAACAAATTGTTTTTGAAAGCGTTTGCCAATTCAATGGCTATGATACAGAATCATAACCATTCTTCAGTTTGCATTAATCTCTGAAAGCTGGTGAAAATGAATAATTTTCCATTCAAATTCTTATCATTTTTTACCCAGTTTTCTTCCAGACTTCAGCAGGTATTCATACACATCCAAGTTAGTGCATTTAAAGACTATGAAAATTAATCCTTTGTCAGAAAAATCTTGATGCTAGTATTTTCCCCATTTCTCTCATCCCATTTTTTTCCCAATTATTTAAAATTACTTAAGTTTGCAACCATCCCAGTTTCTGAACCCCTCTAAGGATCATTTTTATGGACAGTAAAAGAGCATGATACAACTCCAGGATCTTACCCTGATTTGAAAGGCACTGAGGTGGGTGGTGATAAAACAGGGTCAGCAGAGAGGCCGTCAGCACCTGGTATGGGAGAAGGGGCTGCAGAATCCCGGGAACTAATGCTGTGCCCGTCAGAGCCAGAATCTCTGGCAAACTTGACCTAGGGAGAGAGCAACCACAGGTGGAACAGGCTACAAAAAAGGAACCCTGCCTTCTCCACCCTCCTTTCTTTTACCTATTCTTCACTACACAAGTCATAACCTGTTCCCTTGTAGCAAATCAGAAAATGTGGATAAGCCAATAATAATAATCACCTGCAATCCAACCACGACAAAATAACACTGCTAGAATTTGAGATGCAGTATTTCACATTTATATTATGTCTTTGTGTATTTTTTATTAAAAAGGGACCATATTGTTTTGTGATCTGCTTCGTTCACTCAGTAACATATTTCCATGTTACTAAATTATTAATCTACAACATCATTTTTTTTTTAAAGATTTTATTTATTTATTCATGAGAGATAGAGAGAGAGAGAGAGGCAGAGGGAGAAGCAGGCTCCCCGCGGAGCAGGGAGCCCAATGCGGGACTCGATCCCAGGACCCTGGGATCATGACCTGAGCTGAAGGCAGACGCTTAACCGACTGAGCCACCCAGGCGTCCCTCTACAACATCATTTGTAACTACTGAACATTATGTCTAACTTCAAGGGTCATGCCCATACCTGCCATTATCTATAGGAAAAAGTCTCTAAAAGATTTTGGGAACAGAAGTCTTAAATACCTATGCTGCTACAAAATATATTTCACCAATTCCTGGTTGTTAGATATACAGTTCATTCCTAATTTTCCTGTCACATCACAAACAATACTTCAATGAATAACTTTCTATCTACATCCTTGCACATAATCATTCCCAAAGTATAAATTCCCAGAAATTAAATAGTTGAGAGAAAAGGTATGTTCATTTTTAAGACTTTTGGTATATACCACTAAATTTCACACCACAAAGGGTGAACTACTCTATACTCCACAAGTAGTGTGTAATGTTCTCTCGACACTCATCACACTGGGTATTATCATTCTGTAGCAGCCTGGTCAATTTAATAAGCATGTCAATTTGTTAACAATAGCCAAGGGGTGCCTGGGTGGCTCAGTTGGTTAAGCGCTTGCCTTTGGCTCAGGTCATGATCCCGGCGTCCTGGGATAGAGCCCCACATGGAGCTCCATGCTTGGCAGGGAGCCTGTTTGTCCCCCTCTCTGCCCTTCCCTCCAGCTTGTGCTCTCTCTCTCGTGTGCACTCTCTCTCTCAAAAAAAAAAAAATCTTAAATAGCCGAACTATGGAAGCAGCCCAAGTGTCCATCCACTGATGAATGGATAAAGAAAATGTGGTGCATATATACAATGGAATATTACTCCGCCATAAATAAGGAATGAGATCTTGCCGTTAGCAATGATGTATTTTTTCCTTACAGTTACAAAATGCCAGTCTTGGTGGATTCAAATTGGTTTGTTATCTAAAACCATTCATGACTTCCTCAAACTCAATGGAAAATTGAGACAAGATATAAAAGCTGTGAAAAAGGCAGCTAAAAGCCATGAGTCAAAGAGGGTTGGATTGACCCAGCAGAGATAAGAGTGTTCAATTAGGAAAGAGCCACTGAGAAGAAAAGTAGATCATTTGTTGCAGCAGAAATAACAGCCACAATAAAGATAACCATAATACTTGTTTTCTGTACTATATTTTGTAGTTTATAGTCACAACCACTATCACATTTGGACCTAACAAACACAGTGTAAAGCAAACAAGGTCTTTTTTTTTTTTTTTGGAGGGGGGCATTAATTTATTTAACCACAATTTGTTACAAATTTTATTGTAGAAAATTGTGCATACTCTTGATAACATTTTTTTAAAGATTTTATTTATTTATTTGTCAGAGAGAGGGTGCGCGCACAGAAGCAGGGGGGAGCAGCAGGCAGAGGGAGAAGTAGGCTCCCTGCTGAGCAAGGAGCCCGATGCGGGACCTGATCCCAGGACCCTGAGATCATGACCTGAGCTGAAGGCAGCTACTCAACCGACTGAACCACCCAGGCATCCCTTGATAACATTTTTTAATGGAAAATAAGGGGAGAAAATAAAAAGGAAAAAGTTTCTGAACTCCATTACCATTCCCCAGAGAAAGACGCTTTTAATAATTTCTTCTCTTTCAGCAATTTTCTATGAATACATGCGCATATATGTATCAATATGTATAGATACACAAATATGTACATGTGTATGACTGTGTAAATTATTTATTTATATGTAAGTATTTTTATATGTTTACATGTATTTGTATACACACAAGAGATCATACTATATGTACTCATTTGCAACTTCCTTTTTTCACTTAATAGATTTTGGATATTCTGTAAGAACGCATAAAAGCCTACTCCGTGAAAGACCTTAACTTAACCAGTTGTTTAATGATGGATATTTAAATTGTTTCCAGTTTTTACTATTACAAATAATGTGGCAGAAGGAGGAAACTATGTATCTCTATCTACATACAGATATCTTTGCATACTTACTGTGAACATAGCAATACAATAAGTTTATACCCATGGAATTACTAAGGCAAAAGGCAAGTGCACCGGGTAGGAATCACTATTTTATAGACAGAATAAAAAGGTTAGTGTAGAAAGGTCATTTGTTCAGTCACCACCTCTTCTAGACTCTAAACAGGGTGCCAGGAAGGACATAAACCTTGGTCTTTAGATTCCAAAGCCACTGCCCTTTCCAACTACACCATTTTTACTTAAAAAAAGAGAAAGAAAGTCCTTGAATTTGTTATTCAAACATATTTATTTACTCATTTTACTTAATGGCAAAAAGGACTCATCAAACACAAAACAGCACAATTTCACTCACCCGCTTTATCTCCACCTCGTACACCAGGATTGAGTCCGGCGACTGAGTCCATCCTACTACCCCTTCAGAGCCAGCAGCACAAGCTGGAGGGATGACAAGCAACCGCTTCCCTCCTTTTCTCATGCCCAGCATCCCATCTTCCCAGGCCTTCGGGAATCAGAGAAGAGGAAAAGCTCATCAGGACACAAGCCTCCTCATAAGACAAAATGAAGTCCCGGATATTAAGCTCCTCTCCTCCACACTTTCAGGTTTGGACCTCTTGAGAGACATCAAATTCAACTATAATCCCCCCTTGGTTATAAGAATATCTAGAATACTGCTTCTATTCCCTTGTAAAAGCCGGCATATCCAGGGCTAGATGATATATGCTTATCTTAGGTGATGAGAGAAATTGGAGGACAGGACAATGGTATTAAAAGAGAAATAAAAGCTACCATTCATTAAACATATTTTTTAAGTACTCTGGTAAGTGCTTTACTTACATTATGTTGTTTAATCCCTAAAACAACTTATAAGATTAGGAGCATTATCTCCATTTTACATGTAAGAAAACTGAGGCTTAGGGAGGTGAAGCAACTAACTCAAGATCAGATCACTGGTAAATTGTTAAGCCAAGATGAAACACTAGATCTGTGTACCTTTAAAGTTCATGCCTTAACTCCTATGATCTACAGGAAGAAATCTCCAAAAGATTCTGGCAAAAGGAGGCATAAACAAAGCTATGAAGAAAACCTTTCTGTTGTGCAAAATGACAATGAGTACTTTTGCCAATGAGTGCTTCGTAGAGCATCATCAGGTCCTGACATGATGATACTCAACATGTGTAAAATACTCTTTATTCTATAAAGCACTTGCACAGCTGGTAAAGAAAAGCTTCACAACATGAAGCCAAGTCCCAGACTCCAATCCCAGTGTTCCTCTTGCTGTGTGGTAGTTGCTTCCCACAATGACTGGGAAGTGCTGATTCAAGGCATCTCAGACAGGTAAGAATCACCCATTATGATACAATTCTAGAAGAAACAGTTTCATCTCTTCCCCTATTAGGCTACACGGAAGATTGAATAATTTTAATAATTTCCTCAGAGTCACACGATGAAAAAAAAGAGTGAGAATTAAACAAATGTCACCATCTTCAATATATTCTCATAGGTAAAATTTCCCAGGTAATCTCCCAGATAACGTAAACATTCTTCTCCTCCTACTTTTTAACCAAGCTTTTCCAGACTCAGAAAATACACCCAGGTTAGAAATTTTACAAATTTAATATAAACTACGCCTACCACAAGTGATAAAGCCATATAAGAACACAGTCAAGCCAGTACCTTGATGACTTTTCCTGATCCTAATTTCAGGCGAAGCAGCTTATCTTTGTTAGCAGTAGAGTCCAAAACCTGCAATTTGATCAAAGTAAATGAGGTCAACCAGTTTCAAAAATAATAGTAATCAGTAATAGTCAATACAGATTAGCACAGTATTCCTGGAATAAGGAATGTCAAATATACTGGGGGGGGCCGGGAGGGGGGTAGTTCTTAAAATACCTGAAGAGAAACGTTCACTCACATCATGGCTAAATTGGGACTTGAATGTATATTTTTTTGAATCATAGTCTAAAGCTCTTTCTATATCATACTGCCTTTGGGATATTAAGACACAAGTCCCCTCTATTTATAGTATCTATTATACAAAAAACAAACAACTGTGAGGAAGTTCTAAAAAGAAGTTTTAAGACCTAATCCCATAAGAATAAATTCAAGTTTAAAACCGATATAGGAAGACAAGACATACACATGAACAATTACCAAAAATGATACTTAGGAAATGGGTTTCCATTCTAAATAGAAGAGACAAAGTGGCACTGAGCAGATTTAACCTGATAGGATTTCATGGCTGTGCCCCAAAAGCAGCCAAAGCAGGGTTCCTAGAAGATTTCTATTTGCCGACAGCAGCAATTCATGGTAATAACACCTTACATATGAAGAGTCCTAGTGCGATTTCAACTACAAATGAACTTGTAGGCTACATTTCCTTACCTGGCCCAGCACGTGATTCTGGAAGAGCCAGCTGGTATAGGCCACTTCCAAAGAATCTCCAGCTTCTACAGCAGGGCCTTCTGCTACAGTGAGGTCCTGGGAGAGCACTGCCTCCAGGGAGCGGGTGCTGTTGCACTTGGCAATGCACACCTGCGAGATGAAACCAAAGCCGCATAAACTCAGTGTAAGCTCGGTAAATATTCACTCCATTATTGCTAATGTTTCCAAACAGTGGTATCCACTAACAAAACTGATTACATGTTTACAAATAAACCATTCCAAAGTCCGTAATCTTGCCAGGAATCAAAGTGCCTAAGAGTAAGGCTTTGGAGTCAGACCATCACTGCCACTTACTAACTTGTGGCCTCAGCCAAATAACTTCTGTGAACCTTATTTCATACAGGTATTTTGTAAAATGGAGATTAAAGACTCTGCATGCTTCCTAGGATAGTTATGAAGATTGAGCTAAATACAAATAGAGTCCTTGGCGCTGTGCCTGGCAAATAACAGTAAGTACACAAAAACCATTAGCTAGCATTACTATAAGGATCTTACTGTTTCAGTGTTTGGGAACCCATGAAAGAAAGGAGAGCTTCTAGAACAATTTCAGAAGGCATTTCTAAAGACAGTAAGCTAGAAAAAAGGCCCTTTATAAAACCATGCTACATTCCCAGATTTGCATGCCCACCACCTACAGACTTAATCGTTATCATCTTAGCACAAATCTTAGACAAAAGAGTCAAACACATCTTTGTGAATACTTACTTTACTGTTAATTTTTTAACATGGTCTACGTTACAAATTTGCTACTCATTTGCTTAAAAGAAAGGTTTCATTATTACAATCAAATAAATGCTACCTAAAGCAATGAGATGTTGTTTTTTACCAAGCATATGAGACTTAAAAAAAAAAAAAAAAAAAAAGATAATTTTAAATGTTGGCAAAGGTATAGTGAGAGAACAGATATGTATATGAAATAGTACAATCTCTCTGAAAAGCAGTATGCCAAACTGTCTACAGAACCAAGAAATATTTGGACTCTTTGACCCAATCTTCCACTTCTAGAAATTTAGCCCGAGGAGATGATCGGGGGGAAAAAAAGGACACAGAATTATACACAACAATGCTTGCTACAGTATCCTTTATTTCAGATGGAGAGTAATCTAAATGTCTAAAAGTAAGAGAATGGTTAAATAAATTAAGGAACATTCATACTATGCAAATTTCAAAAATGTTTCCAAACAATTTTTCATGAGGTGGGGAAAGACACATTATACATTGTTAAAAATACATATACATAGCAAGATATTGAACTCTTAAAGGAGTATACTTACTTATGTACACTACACATAGAAAAAAAGAAAACATTAATAGTGGTTACTTTGGGCAGTAAGATTTCAAGTGATTTTTTTAAAAAATGCTGTTCTAGGGCGCCTGGGTGGCTCAGTCGTTAGGCGTCTGCCTTCGGCTCAGGTCATGATCCCAGGGTCCTGGGATCGAGTCCCACATCCGGCTCCCTGCTCAGCGGGAAGCCTGCTTCTCCCTCTCCCATTCCCCCTGCTTGTGTTCCTGCTCTCGCTCTCTCTCTGTCAAATAAACAAATAAAATCTTTAAAAAAAAAAAAAAAATGCTGTTCTAAATGTTCTACAAGGATCATTTAACTTTGTAAAAATTCTTTTAAAACACTATTTTTAAATGACAGTTTTATTTATTCCTTAAGATAATTTATGAAGTGGAAAATGTTTTAAAGAAGTTTGCATTAAGCCTTTTTTCTCTTAAAGTCTCATTTTCAAGCAATTTCAGTAAGTATTCCTATTATCTCCTTGAAATACAATAAGCTCAAGTGACAAATTTAGTGGGTTTTTAATGCTTGTCACTAACAAAACATAGCAGGTTATGAATTTTCCATATAGTTTCCTAAAATCAAGGGAAATCCAGGCTAGTGTTTGGCCTTTCACAGGAGGAGTAAGATGGTATTACCTGTTTATTGAACTCCACAGCAGCCTTTTCCGACTCAAACATGATGGACCAGTTTTGTCTCTGGTCATCATAAAAAGTGCTATAGTTATTGGGCCGAACCTGGGGAAAGAAGATGTTGGGATAACTCAACGACAGGCAGCAGAGTGCAAAAATCTGACTGCTTAAACTCACAGAGAAGGGTCTTGACTCAGGTGGACCCAGAGAGAGATAGGGAACTTTCTCCTTCCCTCCTGCCCTCCAACAACCACCCCTTGGTCTGTTTCCCAGAATGCGGCCAAGAGACCTTCTCGAGAGGCTCTGTTAAGATATCCACTCTGATGTCCAGGGGCTGAAGCAGTAGATCTAATTCCCGCCAGGTACATACAGACCAATTTCTCCTATAAACCCATCCCAAAGGAGCTGATGATTCCAACATGAGAAGTCTTACCATTAGCTCAAAGTTCAGATGAATCCTGGCAACAGTAACTGCCTGTTGTTGACTGATGTAAAGAAGAATCCTATACTGTACTCAAGTAAAGGTGGGCCGGAAAAAAAGAAAACCGAAGTTAAAAGCAAATACAAAATCATCAGCGAGATGTCAGGGGTTGTGCTGCATAGAGGTATAAAACTCAAAACTCACTAGATCCCTTAAAGCTTAGGTTTTAAATTCTATCTTCTCACTATCCACTCTCATCTCTTCTCATCTTGGCCTTACTTACTCTTTTACTGTAATTAGCAATTATTTTGTTGGTGTTTTCACCGGTATGAGGGTGACAAGAGATCTACAAATGGCCAACATATACATGAAAAGATGCGCAACATCATTAGTCATTAGGGAAATGTACATTAAAACCATGAAAAAGTATGACTTCATACTGACTAGAATGGCCTTTTTTTTTTTTTTAAAGATTTTATTTATTTATTCATGAGAGACAGAGAGAGAGAGAGAGGCAGAGGGAGAAGCAGGCTTCCCGCGGAGGAGGGAGCCCGATGTGGGACTTGATCCCAGGACCCTGGGATCATGACCTGAGCCGAAGGCAGACGCTCAACCATCTGAGCCACCCAGGCGCCCTAGAATGGCCATTTTTTTTTTTTTTTAAGATTTTATTTATTTATTTGAGAGAAAGAGAGACAGAGAAACAGCATGAGAGGGGAGAGGGTCAGAGGGAGAAGCAGGCTCCCCGCCGAGCCAGGAGCCCGATGTGGGACTCGATCCCAGGACTCCAGGATCATGACCTGAGCCGAAGGCAGTTGCTTAACCAACTGAGCCACCCAGGCGCCCCGAGAATGGCCATTTTTAAAACGCTCATCTATTGCTTGTGAAAATGTACAATAGTACAGCCACTGCGGAAACAGTCTGGCAGTTCCTCAAAAAGCTAAACATAGGGGCACCTGGGTGGCTCAGTCAGTGAAGCGTCTGCCTTCGGCTCAGGTCATGATCCCAGGGTCCTGGGATCGAGCCCCACATTGGGCTCCCTGCTCCGCGGGAAGCCTGCTTCTCCCTCTCCCTCTGCCTGCCCCCCCCCCCGGCTTGTGCGCTCTTGCTCTCTCTGACAAATCAATAAAATCTTAAAAAAAAGAAAAAAGCTAAACAAAGAATTAACATATGACAAGGCAATTTCACTTCTAGTATATACCCAAAAGAACTCAAAATAGGTACTCAAACATATACTTGTATGTCAATGTTCACTGTACCATTATTCACAATAGCTGAAAGGTGGAAACAACCAGAAGTGTCCATCAACTGATGGATACATAAAATGTGTTACATGGGCGCCTGGGTGGCTCAGTTGGTTAAGCGACTGCCTTCGGCTCAGGTCATGATCCCGGAGTCCCGGGATCGAGTCCCGCATCGGGCTCCCTGCTTGGCAGGGAGTCTGCTTCTCCCTCTGACCCTCCTCCCTCTCATGCTCTCTGTCTCTCATTCTCTCTCTCTCTCAAATAAATAAAATCTTTAAAAAAAAAATAAAAATAATAAAAAAAATAAAAATAAAATGTGTTACATACACACAGTGGAATATTACCCAGCCCTAAAAAGGAATGAAGTTCTGATATATAACATGGATAAATCTTGAGACCATTATGCTAACTGAAATAAGCCAGATTCCGTAAGTGATTCCACTTATATGAAATATCTACAACAGACAAATTCATAGAGACAGAAAGTAGATTCGACATTACCAGGAAATAATGGAAGGCAGGAAGGGAAGTTATTGCTTAAAGGTTACAGATTTTTTTGCTTGGAGTAATGAAAAAGTGGAAATAGACCATGGTGATCATTGCTCAATATCATGAATGTAATTAATGCTACTGAACTGTGTGCTTCAAAATGGTTCAAGTGGCAACTATTATGTTTCATATGTATTTACTACACACACACACACGCACACACGCACACACACAATCATAGTTAAGCAAATGATTAAAATTCAATTCCACAGGGGAGGGAAGGACTGTGTCGGCTGATATACAATCTTGCACCAAAAAAGACTTTCCTTATCCTATGTTAGGCAGATAGAATGAGGGGCTGAAACCTCAATTCAATCTGATCATAGAGATTGAACTGCTCGGGGAAGGATCAGAGATTTATCAATAGTTGGTCCACTTCTGGGCTGCCCCTATTCTCAAGTATTTATTATCTTCCCTGGCTTTTGGTTGAGAGCCTAGAAGCTCTCTGACTCCTCGGTCCTGAAAGTTCTGCCCATCATAGATTGTGAGCTGAATTCTTTTTTTTTTTTTTTTTAAGATTTTATCTATTTATTTGAGAGAGAGTGTGTGAGCGAGCAGAAGTGGGAGAGGGGCAGAGAGACAAGCAGACTCCCCACTGAGCACAGAGCCCGATGCGGGGCTCCATCCCAGGACCCTGAGATTATGACTTGAGCCGAACTCAGACGCTTAACTGAATGAGCCACCGAGGTGCCCCTCTGAGCTGAGTTCTATAGCCTC
Organism: Leptonychotes weddellii; assembly: GCF_054177405.1. Taxonomy (NCBI): domain Eukaryota; kingdom Metazoa; phylum Chordata; class Mammalia; order Carnivora; family Phocidae; genus Leptonychotes; species Leptonychotes weddellii. The sequence goes on from NC_138382.1 coordinate 62,007,789, forward strand.
CTCCCCATGAAGTTCAAAATCTAGCAAATGTATTGAGAGGAAAGTCGTTGCTGTTGCTTATTCCAGGTACCAGCCCTATAGTAGGACTTTTATCTCCTATGCACCATGAGATGAAGAAGTTTCCCTCTGCCTTTCCGGCATAGCCCCTGGACTTCTGCACCATCCCAGAACTCTGCAAATGTCCCATGGGGAAAAACCAATCTTGTGCTTGGAGCTCCTCTAGTGTCTGCCGGTGTCTCTTCCCCTCAGTAGCCTCTTTGATTGGGCCATACCTGACCATGCCATGCCACTCCTAGGCATATCAGTGAAAGAACCAAGGGAAGGAAATAGTCAGCTCAATGGCTCTTCCCTCTCTGAAATTTTAGTTCATCTAGTCCTCATCATTTCCACAGCTCTCCAGTGAATTTTAAATATAATTTTTGCAATTTATCTTCTTTATAATTGTTGCAGTGGGAACTGCTGCCTGCCACAACCTACTACCTCCTACTGGTGGTGAAGGGTGGTGAAGTCCCGATACCAGATTTTTAAAATCCAAATGGCAACTTCTAATGAATTAATACATCCAGATAATAATCATGGATGGCTACTATATGATAAAATCAGGGACAACTAGACATCATTTACCTCTGGACAGGAGAATGAAAGATTTAAGGGACATAACAACCAATTGCAATGTATGGACCTTATTAGACCTGATTAAAACAATCTGGGAAAAAAAAGAGACAATCAGGTAAATCTGAACAGTAGCTGGTAGTAAATGAGATAAAAAATATTAGGGATGCTTAGGTGGCTCAGTTGTTAAGCGCCTGCCTTCAGCTCAGGTCATGATCCTAGGGTCCTGGGATCGAGTCCCGCATCGGGCTCTCTGCTCAGCGGGGAGCCCACTTCTCCCTCTCCTCTCACTGTCTCTCCTTCTCTCTCAAATAAATAAATAAAAATCGTAAAAAAAATTTTTTTTGTGGGGTTTTTAGGTGATAATTGGATAATGGTTATGTTAGAAACAAAAATCCTTGGGATATATACTAAAGTATTTACATCTAAAATTGTATGCTGGAGATATAGTCAAAATACTCTGAGCAGAAGAAGGAAGACAGGCTGGAATCAAGATGAAATAAGATTAGTAACTCTTAGAGCCTAGGAATGGGTTTCTGGGGGTTCATTATTCGAGTCCCACAATTTTTATATGTGTTTCCAAATTTCCACAGTTAAGTTTTTTGTTTGTTTGTTTTTAATACAAATGGGTGTTGTCTATTACATTAGTTACCCTGAACAGGTCATCTTATCTGTGTCTCAGAGTGTCTTAGGAGCGTGGCCCTTAGTTCACTGGACCTTTGAAATGCCAGAATTTCTTATGCTTCTCTCAACAATGTTTAAAACATTCTGGAGCAGAATTTTTTTTTTTAAGATTTTATTTATTTATTTGACAGAGAGAGACACAGCGAGATAGGGAACACAAGCAGGGGGAGTGGGAGAGGGAGAGGGAGAAGCAGGCTTCCCGCTGAGCCAGGAGCCCGATGAGGGGCTCGATCCCAGGAGCCTGGGATCATGACCAGAGCCCAAGGCAGCCGCTTAACAACTGAGCCACCCAGGCGCTCCTCTGGAGCAGAATTTGAACCTAGATACAACCCACATAAGGAAATCAAGTCTTGGGGCTTCTAGCCACATTTCTTTTTGACCCAAACCAATACTATGCTGTGCGATCCACTGCCCACCTCACTGTCAAACTTTCAAAGGATAAACACCGGTCATTGATTCAGGCATAAAGACAGAATGCTCTAAGTAGAACACTAAGTGTTTTTCATTACCTAACAAAGGGATGTCCTTGGTAAATGGTTTACTCTAAAACTCTCCAAAGTCTTTAGTACCATATCACAAAGGTCAAACTTAAAAGATTTTGCATGGTTGGATTTGTTTTAATGCACAATAGTAAGCAAGATGTGACTATGAATGTTACTATGTACCTCATATTAAAAATTCACATTCAAAACGAACGATCATTCTAATCCTCTGACACATGAGACATTGGGCGAGTCGAGGTAAAAACTAACTCATCAGTATGATATGGGACACCTGAATGTACACGAGACATGGGGGCATTCTCACCTCTCTGGCTGTGTGATTCCCCAGCACTGCAGCACCAAACTTGCCCTGCTTTATATATTGACCATTTGTGCTACAGAAGCAAGAAAAATAATAGGTATTAATACTTCCTTAAACTAAGTAGAACAGCTTTGTCTTCTGTCACAGAGAAGTGAGGAATCTAGTCATTTAGCCTCAAGAAAAGGATAGCGGTGAACAGTTTATAATTTAAAGCTCTTATACAACTTCTTTACTCTCTGAATATCTATTCATGGTATCTCAGTGGAGTGAGCACTTAAGAAGGCAGTTGTTGAGGGTACAAGCACTTCCTAGAGAGAGTATACAAAACAATGGCTCTCCAAAGTTGTATGTGCAGAATTCTCTAACCGAAATGTTAAAAAGCATTACTGATCCTCTGCCTATGGAAGGACTGTGCAGCCTGTGTAGCTCCTTTGGCCACCAACAGAGGCTTATTGAGAAAAGACAGGAGCTTAAGCCAGTATCCCACTCCCAACTTCAGAAAGCATTCCTTCGCAGCTACTTACTATCGATACGCATGAACTGCTGTTGCAACCAACACGGTGGAGGTGCCTGTTGTAGTGGGGGCTGCTTTTGCCGGCACCTGATTTCCTAAAGATGAAGAAGAAAACAAAGATGTCATTCATGTCTTTCTTAAAACTGATTTTTAACCACTGAGGCAGCTTCAAAATTCTCCTTTACATCTTACAGTTAGGTGGTACAATGTTTTCATGGCCATTATCTTTATCTGACCCACAGAACAGCCCTATGACCTCATCTGGGAATGAGGACACGGGAGCTCTAAGCACCCAAGTGCGATGACACGATGATAGCAGCGAGCCCAGGATAGAATCCAACTCTGGTTCCACTCCAAACAAGTCTTGGAGCTGGACAAGAGGCCCTGCCCAGAAAGCGAGGTCATATTCCATCTACTTTCTTTTCTTTTTCCAGTATTTTGCCAACTCTAATATAAATAAAATTACTTCTCCTTCCCTTATTTCAGGCTAGAAAATTAATGATGATATTCAGATCATATTCACTACTTCACTTTTCCAGTGATTCAGGGTAACACTAATGTTTTAAAACAGTGTATTTAGAGAAAACTGCATATTTATACTCACCACATTTATGTGTTGATGGAAGAATAGTGAGAACATTGGCACAGACATGGAAACCAAGAACTTACTTTCAGAAGTATCCCTGTTTGATTTCTTTCTTTCCTTTTGTATTTTAAAAACAAGATGACAGGCTTAAGATGGAGTCACTTATGCTAAGTCCCAGTCACCAAATTGAGACTTACTGACAGATGTCACTAAACTGAGACTTACTTAACAGTTTCGGCTCTCCCTGAAATGGAATCTGAAACCAGTCAATCAGGAATTCCCTGCTCAGCATTAGTTAGGTCATCTACATGACAGATCCCTGCCATCCCCTGAGGAAAGCAATCTTGCAATAATTATCCTGCTTTTTTGCCTACTGTAACTTCCTTGTTCTTGCTCCCTTCTGCCTATAAAAGTCATTTTGTGCAACTCCTCAGAGCTCCTTTCTATCTGTTGGATGGGATGCTCCCCAATTCATGAGTCATTTAAAGCCAAAAAGATCTTTAAAATTTATGCAGTTGAATTTTGTTTTTTAACAATACTGACACATCTTTTTGTCTGATTATAGAGTACATGTACTCTATAATATGTAAAACTTAGCAAATGCAGAAACAGATAAAGAAAATAAAAATGACCTGTAGTCTCACCAATTAAAAATAAATGTTAATAATTTGATGCATTTATTCCTGGTCCTTTTTCAATACACATAAACTTCACAGCTTTTTTTCTTTTAGTTTTTAAATGAAATTTATGATATAATTTGACAACCTCCTTTTCTCATTTAGTACTAGTTTTTCTTTTAAAACAGTCTCCAAGACAAAGATAAAATAACCCTAAAGATGCTTTTTGGTGGTTACATAAAATACTGTATTAGGACTTGGCCAGAATTTATCCAATGTCCTATTATTTGACATTTCTTTGGACTGTTTCCAATTTTCCTCCATTATAAATAATGCTGTGGTGAACATCCTGAAAACATACATCTTAGTATGTATCTCTAATTACTTTCTTAAAATAAATTCTTTTTTTTTTTTTTAAGATTTTATTTATTTGAGAGAGAGAGAATGAGAGACACAGAGCATGAGAGGGAGGAGGGCCAGAGGGAGAAGCAGACTCCCTGCCGAGCAGGGAGCCCGATGCGGCACTTGATCCCGGGACTCCAGGATCATGACCTGAGCCAAAGGCAGTCGCTTAACCAACTGAGCCACCAGGCGCCCTTAAAATAAATTCTTAAAACTGGAATTATGGGGTGAAGGAGTGTAAAACATTTTAAGATTTTGTTACGTCCTGCCCAAATGCCCTTGAGAAATGTCGCACCAGTTTACAGCCCCACTAGCAGTGTGAATATGCCCGCTTTGCATTCTTGCCTACAACAGGAGCCGATCTTTTTAAAAAATCTTTACCAGCCAAAGAGGGACAGTAGGGAAAAGGGAAATGCCATGTTACTGTTGTTTTCATTTGCATTTATTGATTACAGTGAAGCAGAGATTTAACATTTTCTATAGATTTGTACTGGTCCTTTTGTTTTGTTTTGTTTTGATGAATACCCACCTACGTTGTTTGCTTGCTGTCCTAGTCTGGTCTTCATGTTTTCCTTATTATTTTATAAAAACCTACAACATAGTTGTCAATTCAACCAGTACTGTCCAGTTGTACATCATACGACAATAAAATTTTTCTCCTGATAAGCCAGCTGTTAAGAAAAAAAAGTAACTAAGGCCAGAGGCAGGTTATCAGGACAGGTGTGAAACACTGAGAAAAAACACTGTCTCCCCAAGGTCAGCCTAGCATATTCCTTCAGGTTAGTTCTGCTTCTCCCAGTACGCTCTCATCTCGCTATCTAATACCCTAGAAATGGAAGGTTGCTCATGGATTTGCTAGAAGGGTAAGTCAGATGGGATCTTCTCATTGGCTCAGCAGCCCTTCTTCTCCGAAATCAGTATTGCAGATTCTGAATGCCCCACCGACAAGGACTTCTTTTAATATGTACTTACAAATCTTTTTTTTTTTAGTAAAGTTTTTTTTTTTTTTTAAGATTTTATTTATTTATTTGACAGAGGGAGAGAGAGGTTTTTATAAAATAATAAGGAAAACATGAAGACCAGACTAGACAGGGGGAGTGGGAGAGGGAGAAGCAGGCTTCCCGCCGAGCAGGGAGCCCGATGCGGGGCTCGATCCCAGGACCCTGGGATCATGACCTGAGCCAAAGGCAGACAATGACTGAGCCACCTAGGTGCCCCTGAGTAAAGTTTTCTTGAATTACAGTTGTTAGTGTCTGTTCTTTTCCCCTTCCTTTTTTTTCTTCTGTGCACACACGCGTGCGCGCACACACACACACTCTCTCTCCATGTGTTGAATCTTCTTTGCCATCCTTAATATTTGTCACACTTTCTTTTGGAACATTTTTATCTCTTAAATTTTTTATTTTTTAACAATTTCCTCTTGTTAACCTTCTATTTCTCTTCAGGTATAATCTGCTGTTTTTATTCATTCTTGTGTTCCTTCTCATTTAGCCCTCATTTCTTTTTTTTTTTTAAAGATTTTATTTATTTATTTGATAGAGACAGACAAAGCGAGAGAAGGAACATAAGCAGGGGGAGTGGGAGAGGGAGAAGCAGGCTTCCCGCGGAGCAGGGAGCCTGATGCAGGGCTCAATCCCAGGACTCTGGGATCATGACCTGAGCCGAAGGCAGACGCTTAACGACTGAGCCACCTGGGTGTCCCTAGCCCTCATTTCTGAAATTTTTCTTATGTCTCTAATTCTTTCCTGAGTCTTGTCACTTACTTCTGAGATTTTCTAATCTCATTTAGGTTCTCATTTCATGTCTTATATTATTTTCCTAATGTTTACAGGTGGTTGTAGTTTTTAATCTATTCAGTAAGAAACATTCTCACAGAATAGAGCTCTCACTGTCTGTAAGGATAGTATTCTCATTACTTGACATGGAGTTGGATTCTGGTAAATTCCTACTGTTCTTTTTAATGCGAAATTTGCTTTTCCGAACTTCTAGAAAGCGGCAGGGTTCAAAGTGGCTTTCTTAACTTCATAGAGCTCCCTCTTCTGTTGCTTTCGAATAGAGCTCAAAAATATGGTGGCTTCCTCCTGAGACTTCTTGATTCTATTTCTAGCCCTACTTTTATCTATATCTTTTCTCCTTCACTTCTATTATATCCCCATCCTCCTCAGTTTTAATTCCATTCCCAGCTGGTTCTTCTGAGTGTGGGGACCTGTCCTACAAGATCACCCTAGGGGATGAGTTTCAAAAGTTCATAGGAGTGGAATGCTTGGCTGGCTCAATTGGTAGAGCATGTGACTCCTGATTTCAGGGTCATGAGTTCAAGCCCCACGGTGGCATGGAGCCTACTTAAAAAAAAAAAGTTCATAGGAGCAAGACTGCTCCAGTTCTTTCAGTCCCCATTATCAAACGCTTGTACCTACCCACAACTAGAGTGGGCAAAACACTTTCCAGTTTCGGCTTCACCTGCCATATTTTCCATGAACATCTGGTGGCTGTTTTGGGGTTCTTCCATGCTCAGATTTAGATAACCCATTGCTACCCTGTTTTTTCCCATGCAAATGCTGATACCACATAAGCCTTGGAGCTGTTAGTGGTTTGTCCAGACCTGCCTGTATTTTGAGATATTCATGAAGATACCTTTTCAACTGGATTTGTTGTAAATATTACCCATAGGTTTGTCTTTTCTATCTGCTCTATTTTTATATTGAAATCTGAAGAGATTCAAGAACTATGCTGCACTTTCCCCGCAAAGACTTTTTACACAAATATCCCTTGAACAGAGAGGATCTCCTATCTTGCGACTTTATTTTTTCTTTGTAAATGCCTACATAAGACTGTATAGGTAATTTTTAAGTTGAAATGCCTCTATAACTCCCCTTTAAAAGTATAATTAACTCATAGTTGTTGTTTTCTAATTAAAACAAAATCAAGTTACCTCACTGGCTGGGGACTGAGGCTGTTTATTTTTATCCACATCCATTAACTCAACCGCTTTAAACTGAGTCAGAAACACACTGCTGATGAAGAGCTGTGCCAGAGGAAATGTAAAGGCAGAGCCTACTAGAAATCTGGCCTGGTCATGGCTTGGAGAACAGGACCAGCAATCTATAGCAAAGCTGCCCAAAGTGACAGGTAAGATTTAGAGCAGGGGACAGCAAACATTTTCTGTACAGGGCCAAGCAGTAAATATTTTAGTTTTATGGGCCATATATCTGTTGCAACTCTTCAACTCTCAATAATCTAACAAACCCTCAGTGCCAGGATTGTGCCCAACATGTCAAAGGCACTCGATACTTTCATCTTCATTCAACAAACAATTTAATGCCCCTTACCACCTGTTCTGCTCAGGACTATTTCTATCAGTCCCCCACTCCTCTTCAGGTTCTTACAGAAAGATAGCAAAGTGTAGAGGAAAGAGCTTTGGAGTGAGTCAAGTCAGGGTTCAAATTTCAACTATGTCACTTACTGCTGTATGACCTTGATCAAGTCCCTAAACCTCTCTGAGCCTCTGAACTGGTGGTAGTCTTCCCTATTTCACAGCACTGTTGAGACAACTAAATAAGGCAATTTATGTAAGTACCTGAGACCAGACTGAAAGCAGGCATTTTAGAAATATTAGTTGCCCCTTTCTCTCCTTTCATTCAACAAATGTTCATTCAGTGTGTCTCCATCATGATGAAAGGTACAGGGGAGAGAGCACTGAGCACCACTGTCCAGTTGGGAAAAAGTCACTGTCAGCATACATCTAACCTATCCAGGTAAAAGAACTGAAAAGCAGCTCTTCCTTCTTGCCAAAACATTGGACAGTGCCTCAGGCAGTTTTAGAGAGTGCGGTTCACGTGGGGCAAAAGAGTTTGCCTGAGACCTTCCTCCCCCAGCTTCCAACAAAGGGCATACTATCTAGGTGCTGGAATTCAGGATATCAGAGCTTAGAGAGGAATGTACCACTGGTAGTGAACTTGGCCAGACTGACTGAGGATGGACAACCTGGCATGTCACTTTTGGAAGGCTGTTTATCCTTCCAACTAACCTGTTAGGGACCAATCCTAACCTCTTCACTTACCTGTTGCAGCTGCTCCTGGGCCTTTCTTAGGCTGCTTTGGGGCTGTGTACTGGAAGAATTCATTTCCATGGCCAGCAGATGTCTGATCCAGTCCAAAAAGAGAGGCCAGTCTGGCACTGTTAGTAGAAAATGAAAATGACACTTCATTTGACATATCTCAAACCTGGAATCATTATAAAAGCTGTTCATCTCCAACCTTGAACAAATACCTCCTTGACTGCATATCCCACCATACCGGAAATGACAAGTAAGTGTCTTTGAAATCAAGATTGTATTTCTGGGGATGCCTGGGTGGCTCAGTTGGTTAAGCGTCTGCCTTCGACTAAGGTCATGGTCCCAGGGTCCTGGGATCAAGTGCCGCATGGGGCTCCTTGCTCAGCAGAGAGCCTGCTTCTCCCTCTGCCTGCCGCCCCCCACCCCCCCGCTTGTGCTCTCTCTGTCAAATAAATAAATAAAATCTTAAAAAAAAAAAAAAGATTGTATTTCTGATCTAAACAGCATCAGCTGACCTTGCCTGTCCACAGGACTTTGGTCAAGGCATTTATTTGGGACCTCAGTTTCTGCGTATATAAATTGAGGTGATTGGTAAATTGAGCAGATGCTCTCTGGTCTCTTCAAACTGTAAATTCTTGCCTTGCAAGTCATAATTTCTTACCTTTTACTCATTTATTACACTGAAATAGAACTGTACTTCAAACTTACTCCATCAAACATGGTCCTATCATCTAACAGGCAGAATGATTCCTTCCCATCCCTTGCAATGAATCTTATGCCCCAACCATTCCAATGAAACTGCTCTTGTTAAGCTCACCAGCAACCTCCTTGTTACTAAACACAGTTTATCAGTCCTTATCTTATTTGGCCTTCATGCCGCCCTTTTTACACTGTCAACTAATTTGTTCTTCTTCAAACAAACTCTTCCCTTGACTTTTGTGGGGATATTTGCAGGGGTGGGAGAAGGGATTGACCCAAGCAAGACATCAATAAATGCTAATGGGATCCCTCTCTTGTTGTCTTCCCATGTCTCTGGCTCCTTGTTTAACTCCTGGGCCTCTTCTTCCTTTGCCCAACCTTTTATTTTCTTTTTTATTTATTTATTAGAGAGAGAGAAAGAGAGGGATGGAGGGAAGGAGGGGGTGAGAATCTTTAAGCAGACTCCCTGCTGAGCATGGAGCTTGCTCTCACGACACTTGAGATCACAAGCTGAGGACGTGAGCCGAAACCAAAAGTCAGACACTCAACCAACTGAGCCACCCAGACGCCCCTTGCCCAACCTTTTAAATGCCCATGCTCCCAGATTTCACACTCTCCCTCCCTTGGCAATCTAATTCATTTACGTTGGTATCAAGTGCTATCCAAATGCTGATAATGCTCAAATCTGTATCCCCAACCCAGAATTTGCTCCTGAGTGTCAGAAAACACAGATATCCCACCAGCCACACAAATGCAATATAACAAACTAGAACCTGTATCTTTCAATCCCCACTGCCCCAGTAAAACCTGCTCTCACTCTTGTATTCTCTTCTCCTGGTGAAAATACTTTTTTATCAGGGTCCCCAAGACCACCATCAGGTTCAGTGATTTGCCAAGACTCACTGGACTCAGCATATGGTTGTACTCATGGCTAAGATGTAATACAACAAAAAGATAACACAGCAAAATCAGCCAAAGGAAAAGGCACATGGGGGCAAAGTCCAGAGGAAATGAAAAGCAAGCTTCCAAGAGTCCTTTTTCCAGTGGAGTGACACTGGACACATTTAATTCCTCCAGCAAAGAGTTGGAAGAACATATATGAAATACAGTCTCCCAAGGAAGTTCATTAGACTCAGTGCCCCAGATTTTTTATTGGGGGTTGGTCACACAGAAACCCTCTAGCATAAACCAAAACTCTACACTCCCAGAAAGGTAAGGTTCAATAGAAACCTACTGTTTGTACAGTTTAGGCACACTGAGCCACGTATCATTTATGGAAAGCTTTGTATCAGTGTGGGGAACTGTTTACCAATCAAGTTCCCATATGCTAGCCAAGTGCCAACCTTGTAAACAGGACTTTCTAAAGATGATGTTGTCATGTCTCCTGTGTTAACTCTTTTCTGCAAACATACACAACAAAACTGAAATCTGGGCAACATCCTTTGTCTTTTTTTCCTCTGGTGCTCATGACCAATCCCTGAGTCCATCTGATTTTACTTGCTCAATACTTCTTGAACCCATCCATTTCTCCCCATCCTCACTGCCACTGCCCTAGTTCAGGTCACCATCATATCTATCTAACTAGAATTATTCCAACAACCTCCTGACTTATCTCCCTGTCCTGGTCTTGCCTGCTTCTTATCCATTCTCCACACGGCATCCACAGTGATCTTTCTAAAAACCAAACTTGATCGGGCACCTGGGTGGCTCAGATGGTTAAGCATCTGCCTTCAGCTCAGGTCATGATCCCAGGGTCCTGGGATCGAGTCCCACATTGGGCTCCCTGCTCAGCGGGGAGCCTGCTTCTCCCTCTCCACCCCGCCCCTGCTTGTGCTCTCTCTCTCTGTCAAATAAATAAATAAATAAAATATAAAAAACAAAAACCAAACTTGATCAAGTCTCTTTCCTCCTTAAAACCCTCAATAATACCTCAATATTACCAAGATAAAAATCCAAACTCCACAAGACAGCTTTACAGAGTCCTTTAAGACTTCACCTCTCCATACTTCCCCAGCTTCCTAACTGGCCATTTCTCAACTCCAACTGTGTGCTACACAGAACTTCTAGTTTCTCAAATAAGGCAAGATCTTTCTAATCTCCAACCTTTGCATATCCTGTTCCCTCTGCCTGAAACATTCTTCTGGTTCTTTCTCTCCCCTGGAAGTTGCCCCTAATCTCAAAGTCTAGATTAGATAATCTTCTTAGGGGCTCCCACTGGAGTCTACTTCGTTCATTCAAGAAATATGTATCCAATGCTGTGCTAAATGCTGAGTATATATTGATGAGCAAAGCTGAGTTCTATTTTCAAGGAGCTTACATCCTCTAAAAAGGATATTAAGCATTACGTAATAAATAATTGCAAACTGTAATATAAGATATATAATAAGTAGCTCTTGTATGGAATTATACCCCATACAGATTAATAAAAGTTATTCAATCAGTTATTATGTAACATGATAATTGACTATTATAATTACCACTTGACTATATTTTGCCTAGGGTCTGGTATATAATAGGCTCAATAAATGAACTCAAAGTGGGGCGCCTGGGAGGCTCGGTTGTTCAGCATCTGCCTTTGGCTCAGGTCATGATCTCAGGGTCCTGGGATCAAGCCCCGCATCAGGCTCCTGCTCGGCGGGAAGCCTGCTTCTCCCTCTCCCACTCCGCCTGCTTGTGTTCCCTCTCTTGCTGTCTCTCTCTCTCTGTCAAATAAATAAATAAAATCTTTTTTAAAAATAAATAAATAAATAAAAAATAAATGAACTCAAAGTCTAGTCTAGCTCTGAGCTCTTCTTCTCCAAATATTGAGGGGTGCCTGTACGGTTCAGTCAGTAAAGCACTGCGACTCTTGATCTCGGGGTTGTGATTTCAAGCCCCACACTGGGCATAGAGATTACTTAAAACAAAACAAAACAGAACAAAAAAACACCTTAAAAAATAAAAACTTCACAACTTTTGGGGGCCTTTTCCCCCAACAATTTTATTTTATTTTATTTTAAGATTTTATTTATTTATTTGAGAGAGAGAATGAGAGAGAGAGCATGAGAGGGGGGAGGGTCAGAGGGAGAAGCAGACCCCCTGCCGAGCAGGGAGCCTGATGCGGGACTCGATCCCGGGACTCCAGGATCATGACCTGAGCCGAAGGCAGTCGCTTAACCAACTGAGCCACCCAGGCGCCCCTCCCCCAACAATTTTAATGTATAATACATACTAACATTTTGCAAAATAAATTTAACATGATTTGAAACTATTACCCTGTTTTCTCAAGGTAGTGGACTGTAAGTTTCCTTTAAGTTTCCTGTATATGGGGTCAACAATGCCTCCTCTAAAGGACTAAGAGGTTAAGTGAGATTGCAAGTGTAGAGATCTGTGCTGGCCTAAATAAGACATAAACAAATGATAATACTATTAAGAGGAAACCAAGATTTCTCCTTTAACCGAGGCAATCTGGGAAGATTCCCTAAAAGAATAAGATTCTGGGGGCGCCTGGGTGGCTCAGTCGGTTAAGCGTCTGCCTTCGGCTCAGGTCGCGATCCCAGGGTGCTGGGATCAAGGTCTGCATTGGGTTCCCTGCTTGGCGGGGAGTCTGCTTCTCCCTCTACCCTTCCCCCCTGCTCATGATCTCTCTCTCTCTCTCAGATAAATAAATATTAAAAAAAGAAAAAAGAATAAGATTCTGGGAGAGTTGGGCAATGCCTTTAACACAGTGAAAAATTTACAAAACTTAGAACCTAGTTAAGATATAATAGTTTAGGGGCGCCTAGGTGGCTCAGTAGGTTAAGGGTCTGCCTTCGGCTTGGGGCATGATCCCAGGGTCCTGGGACTGAGCCCCGCATCAGGCTCCCTGCTCAGCAGGAAGCCTGCTTCTCCCTTTCCCACTCCCCCTGCTTGTGTTCCCTCTCCCGCTGTCTCTCTGTCAAATAAATAAGTAAAATCTTAAAAGAAAAAAAAGCTAACAAGGACATTCTTATCAATTATCTGTGCAGGAAGACAGGAAGATCATGACCTGAGCCGAAGGCAGATGCTTAATGACTGAGCCACCCAGGCGCCCCGGCATTAATTCATTTTAAAAATAAATGTTAGCCAATGCATTTAGTTGCCAAAGTCTTTACCTAACCTTAGCTTTATACGCCTTTTCTCTTCTCATCAAAAACAGTAACACAGGGGCACCTGGGTGGCTCAGTCAGTTAGGCATCTGCCTTCAGCTCAGGTCATGATCCCAGGGTCCTGGGATCAAGCCCTGCGTCGGGCTCCCCACTCGGTGGGAGGCCTGCTTCTCCCTCTCCCTCTGCCTGCCGCTCCCCTCGCTTATGCTCTCTCTCTCTGTCAAATAAATAAATAAATAATCTTAAAACAAAAACAAAAAACAGGGGCACTTGGGTGGCTCGGTTGTTAAGCATCTGCCTTCGCCTTAGGTCATGATCCCAGGGTCCTGGGATCGAGCCCCGCATCAGGTTCCCTGCTCGGTGGAGTCTGCTTCTCCTTCAGCCTGCTGCTCCCACTGCTTGTGTGCTCTATCAAATAAAGAAATAAAATCTTAAAAAAAAAAAAGGTAACACATAGCAGTTATACTGTATTAATATATTTTAAAAAACAGGGATTCTTTTTGCTGTTAAAGTATTTCTTTTATAAACTATGGCATCAAACATCTACTTCTACAATAATAATAATGGGCACATGGCAACCTACTGGAAATCCGCTTGCCTGATTTCAAATCCAGGCTCTTCCACTTTTTAGCTGTGTGACCCTGAGCAACTCAACTCTATGACTCTTAATTTCCCATGTGCAAAATGGGTATAATAGTAAAAATTACCTAATAAACCAGTGGGGAAAAGTAAATGTGATAATGTATATTTATTACTTAGTATGGTACCTGGCACAGAGTAAGTACACAATATATGTTTTATATACATGTGCACATATCCTATTACCTTGAAATGTCACTTGAACTCAGATACCCCTATAAGGGAGAAAGCATGATCAATCAATGCACAAACTGACTTGCAACTATAAAATGCTATCAGCTGAAATGAAGTACCATACACTTAGCAGACATTCAAATATTTCTTCACTTCAAAGTCATGATGGCAGGAAAAGAGCTAAGAGGAAAAGAGGTAAGGCATAAAAAAAAAAAAAAAAAGAAAAAAAAGAAGCAAGCCTTCTGATTACTACTTCTAGGTTAAACATGGATTTGAAAAGACCTGGAAACTTGGAACACAGATTATCAATCATCTCAACAGCCATCCCAGGTACTAATACTCCCACTTCTACCAGGCTTGAATATCCTAAATGAAATCAAGTCAAAATACTTGAAAATTAATAAGCAAGTATATTTACAGCAAATTACAGTTATAAAAGGAAGTGGAAAGCAGCTGCAATACTTACTGTCATATGTTCTACTTCCTCAGGAAAAAACAAAGAAGGAATAGCTGAATCAGAGACCCTTGGTAAAACCTTCAATATCCTCAATCTTAAATTTGATTTGGTTTCTCTGGTTATTACTGGGAACAAAAATAAGTGATCTGTACAACTTTGTTTACTAAGCCTTTTATCACTCAATTAGCTACTGTCTATGTTTAGGAGCACAGTTTAAAAAAAAAGATTTTATTTATTTGAGAGAGAGAGAGAGAACGATTGGGGAGAGGGACAGAGGGAGAAGCAGACTCCCTGCAGAGCAGGGAGCCCTATATGGAACTCGATCCCAGGACCCTGGGATCATGACCTGAGCCGAAGGCAGACGCTTAACCAACTGAGCCACCCAGGCACCCGAGGAACACAGTTAAAAATCTAGAACTAAAATGTTTCATGTCCTTGATGGGCCTGCTCAGAAAAGCAGCACAGATGAGCCACCAAGAACTATCTCAGGCCAGGAATCTGGAAAAGAACACATGACTGGCGTTATCTACCCTGTCATTTTCAGTCAGTAGCAGACTGCTTGTTGCAAAAAATTTGGGAGCTTTAACATTCATTTACCAACTTCTCCCAAATATTTTCACCTAGGGAAGAATGTGAATTTAAAATATCTCTTATAGGGGCACTTGGGTAGCTCATTTGGTTAAGTGTCTGCCTTCGGCTCAGGTCATGATCTCAGGGTCCTGGGATCGAGTCCCGCATTGGGCTCTCTGCTCAGCGGGGGGCCTGCTTCTCCCTCTCCCTCTGCCTGCTACTCCCCCTGCTTGTATTCTCTCTCCCCTGTCAAATAAATAAAATCTTAAAAAATAAAGTATCTCTTATAGGGGCACCTGGGTGGCTCAGTTGGTTAAGCGTCTGACTTCAGCTCTGGTCATGATCTCAGAGTCCTGGGATCGAGTCCTTAACCTTAACCCTGTGGGCTCCCTGCTCAGTGGGGAGTCTGCTTGTCTATCTCCCTCTACCCCTCTCCCCACTCATGCTCTACCTCTCTCTCTCAAATAAAATCCTAAAAAAAAAATTGTTGGGGCACCTGGGTGGCTCAGTTGGGCATCCGCATTCGGCTCAGGTCATGATCCCAGGGTCCTGGGATCGAGCCCCGCATTGGGCTCCCTGCTCAGCAGGAAGCCTGCTTCTCCCTCTCCCACTCCCCCTGCTTGTGTTCCCTCTCTCGCTGTGTCCTCTCTGTCAAATAAATAAAATCTTTAAAAAAAAAAAATTTGTTAAAGTATCTCTTATAAAGTTCCAAAAGTCACAGCCATACACAAAACAGATTGATATGAAAAAATATTAATTCAAAAAGCTTTTTCCCCTTTTAAAAAACATATCCTTACTAATTTTTTATCCACTTTATTCTAGGTTTGGGAGATGTTTGTTAAAGTCTTCTTATGAATATGTTTATTTGCCCTTTCATATCCTGTAGTTTAGTTTTATGAAAGTTGCCGCCCTACTACAAGAAGCCCTCAGCTTGCACGGTTCCTATACACAACATCTTCAGGTAACGTTTTAATTAAACACTAGTCCCTCAACAGCACAGTTCAAATTTCAATTATAATGGTTTATTAACTGTGAGTAAATGCATAAAGTACAAACTTTGCAGCTGGCTCTTCAGTCCACAAATCAGTACATAACAGATACAGATCATGATCAGTGAGCGACTGTCACTTCTTTCAGTGTGTTGGTGATTGGACATTGCACACTGTTTTTCAGTTCAGAGACAGAGAGCAAAGCGTGTGCTTGTGCTGTCTTGTCTACCAATGATAAACCCATGTGACATTTTAGAAAACCAGATATTCAAAAGACAGAATTGGCCAACAAAGATAAAAGTGCAGCACAGAAACTAATGTGATAATGCTGGAAGTGAAATTTGGGTCACAGTATAAATGAAGTTATAGAAGAAATGGTAAACTGTGAATTGTTAACATCACTGCTGTTTGACTCTAGATATGCAGTCAGAAGAACTTAAAGAGGGAAAACATCAATATAAGTAAGTGGTTATGACGAATGTCCCAGAAGAAATGACATAGCAAAAAAACTTCACATTAAAGGAACTCTTGGAAGTACTTTACAAGATTGAAAACTCAAATGATAAAATGTCAGAAGCTGATCCAGACTTAGAAATATGACAATTTGCCAAGGTATAGAAGAAATGTTCACTCCATATAAGATGTACAAAGGGAAGGCAAGCACTCTTGACTTTTTTTCTTGATAAGTTTTTTTTTTAAGATCTTATTTTTATAATTAGAAAGAGACCTCGTGCGCACAAGCCACATGAGCCAGGGGAAGGGGCAGAGGGAGAGGGAGAAGCAGACTCCCCGCTGAGGAGGAAGCCTAACAAAGGGGTCAATCCTTTGACCAGAGCTGAAGGCAGGTGCTTAGACTGAGCCACCCAAGCACCCCTCTTGACAAGTTTTTAAAAACAGAAATAAGGGACGCCTGAGTGGTTTAGTCGGTTAAGCATCTGCCTTCGGCTCTGGTCGTGATCCAGGATCCTGGGATCGAGTCCCATATCGGGCTCCTTGCTCAGCGGGGAGCCTGCTTCTCCCTCTGCCTGCCACTCCCCCTGTTTGTGATCTCTCTGTCTCTGACAAATAAATT
>NC_138382.1:62025267-62041281 GCF_054177405.1 Leptonychotes weddellii
GATCATGACCTGAGCCGAAGGCAGACGCTTAACGACTGAGCCACCCAGGCGCCCTATTAAGCTTGCTTTGTACAGTTTCAGCTTGCATGGCCACATTTGCAGTAACTCACTACCATACAGTGAGTTCTGCCTGTATTTGGTTCCGATTTCTCTACATCTTTACCAGCACATTATTGTCTTTTTGATAACAGCCATTCTAGTGGGTGTGAAGCAGTATCTCTTCGGCTTTGATTTGCATTTCCCTAATAACTAATGATGTTGAGCATCTTCTTATGTACTTATTGGCAATTTGTACATCTTCTTTGGAGAAATATCTATTCAAATCTTTTGCTTATTTTTTTGTAAAGATTTTATTTATTTATTTGACAGAGAGAGAGAGACAGCAAGAGAGGGAACACAAGCAGGGGGAGTGGGAGAGGGAGAAGCAGGCTTCCCGGTGAGCCGGGAGCCCGATGCGGGGCTCGATTCCAGGAGCCTGGGATCATGACCTGAGCCGAAGGCAGACACTTACCCAACTGAGGCACCCAGGTGCCCCTCTTTTGCTCGTTTTAAATTGGGTTCATCTCTTTATTTTTCACCTGAATCTATTTGCTAGCTCATCATTTTTGGTTTTTTTTTTTTTTTTAAGATTTTATTTATTTGACAGAGAGAGACACAGCAAGAGAGGGAACACAAGCAGGGAGAGTGGGAGAGGGAGAAGCAGGCTTCCCGCCGAGCAGGGAACCCGATGTGGGGCTCGATCCCAGGACTCTGGGATCATGACTTGAGCCGAAGGCAGACGCCCAACCATCTGAGCCACCCAGGCGCCCCTCAGATTTTTTTTTTAATAGGTGAGTTAAACCTAAATCAAAAAGGTGACTACACAGTCAACAGCAGCACGCTGGACTATGTGGAAATTTTAGTGAGTGTTTTGGGTGGAATAGGGAAAAAGGGACCAAAGCATAGCTTAACTCCAAAATAACTGAGCAACTTAAAGAACCCAAAGCGGAACTCAGTGGATATAGACCATCTAAAGTGAGAGCAGGTGTGGAACAGGGTGGTAAGGGTGAAGAAAGGACTTAAGGGTAGGTAATATACAGCCAGTCACAGTGTAATTCAAAAGATCCTATTCAAGACCAAAAGAGAGCTGATGTCATTTTATGGTCATTCTTGTACTGAACTCTCCAAAAGAAGCAACTTGAGAGCAGGGACAGTAGCCTAATCATTTTTGTAACCTCTTAGCAGTAAGATGAGGAATGTATGTTGGTGTATGCATCACTCCTCTGTACATTCTTAAATTTGTTAAACATACGTTCAAAGAAAGGGCTCTGTAAGGATCAGTACTGGTAGCTCACTTTCAAAGGAGTCAAGCTGTCTACTGACACAACATGAGGGAAAAGGCTAAACTGATTATGGGAAGAGACAAAACCCTGCCTCCTGAAGTCCTGCACCCCAGGCTAGCATATATAATGACTGGGGGCAAGGCATAGCGACTGCAGTCTCTTACATTGGCTTTGAGCTTTTAAGTTCAATTTCACAGCTATCATTCATTCAACAGGCACTTCCGGAGCACACACGACATACTGTGCTGAGCGCTAGACACAGATGAACAGCAAAAGCAAGTCCCTGTTCTGTCAGGGTTCATAATCCGGTAGGTTCGGTGTTGCAAGGATAGAGGTAATCAGCCTAACTGTGGGAATAAGGAAGAGAAAGCAATGCATTCTGCCTGGGTCTGTGGGAGAAGGGAAAGCACCAAAAGGTGACATCCGGGCTAGGCCTTGAAAGATGCGGAAGCTAACCCACAAGGGCCAATTCTGAAGTGTCACTGCTTTGTCCACAGGGAAGAGAAAGTCTCATATCAGCCCCAGGTGACTCCTATAAAAACTCTTGAGGCAGATGTTCTCATCAGTAATCACCTCCATTTCACAGAAGGAGAAACTGACCCACAAAGCAAAAGGCGAAGCCCAGGGCCAGGCTGAGTGACATGGGACATGCCAGGTCCAGAATCGAGGTGGACAGACACGGCACAGTTTCGAGCTCTGCCCGGATTCTGAAACCTGTAGAGCACCGGAATGTGGCAGGGGTCTGGACCCGGAAGTTGGAGAGAAGTCTAATATGAGAGCGACCCCTCCCACCATTTGCCCAGTTCTCTCAGTTACGCCCTCTGTCCCACGCTTCTCAGTCACTCACCCGCCGCTAGGCGAAAGGAAGTCGGTGTCGTCTTCGTCTCCCGCACTGAACATCGCGGTGCCTCTCGCCCAGCCGTAGGCGCAAAACAAGAGTGTTTTCGGGCCTTTCACTGCCGACGTCGTGAAATGCCGCGGTGGCGTGCTGCTTTCCGGCAGGACGAACTCTCGCACGGTGGCTCGGCTGGGAGGGGTCTAGACTCCGGAGAAGGTGGGGGAAAGGCAAATGGCAGGACCTCGCGGGCACGCGCGCCCGTGACGTAAGGCTTCTCCAGCCTGCAGAGGCAGTGAAATCCGCGGGAGCTCCGAAATCCTGCGCAAGGATTGGCCGACGAGGCGGGGGGCGGGGCAGGGGCGGGAATCCGCGGCCTCGGTGGCGGTCGTGGACACGTCGAGCCCGGCAGAAGTGGAGGGGGCTTCCGAAGAGTCGTCGGGGTGGTGACGGGTTAAGGTTCTAAGAGAGAGGTGCCGGTGGCGAGACTCGATCTGGAAGGTAAGCACCCACCGCCCCTCTCACACCCCTGGCATGGGCACAGTCCTTTCCCCCCGGGACAAGGACCCTCCACGCCACTCTTCTCCGCTCTGCGAAAGGAGAAAGGGCCCGGACTGGCAGTCTGGAGAACTGAGCTTTCGGCCGGGCCCCTACAGTGACAGCTAGAGTGACCTTGGGGCTGGGTGTTCGATGCCTCACTTTCCCCGTCTATAAAACGGGCCTGCCGTCCCTCTCGCTTGTTCCCTGTGGCCGACCTCGCTATTTATTCAACGGGCTCTTTGTCCAGTGTTTCTCTGTGCCGGCTGGTCAAGAAGCTTTTAGACCTCAGATGTCATCCAATTCAATCCCAGTCTCCTCATAATCCCAGAATTAGCAATAGGGAAACGAAGTAATAAGCAGTTGGATGACTAGTCCGAAGTCACACAGAGTAAAGGGCAGAGTGGAGCTG
The DNA here is from genome assembly GCF_054177405.1 of Leptonychotes weddellii. Taxonomy (NCBI): domain Eukaryota; kingdom Metazoa; phylum Chordata; class Mammalia; order Carnivora; family Phocidae; genus Leptonychotes; species Leptonychotes weddellii. The sequence continues at coordinate 62,028,374 of NC_138382.1, forward strand.
GATCCCTAGTCTCTTGATTCAGGACTTAGTAAGCTGATGGGTGAACAAGAACCTTATCAACTTTTAAACACTGTGCGTCTTTCCAGAGTGGTTATTGCTAGACTGTGGCATAAATCTGGAGAGAATTCCCCTCCCTATGCAGGTGAGGTGCAGAAGAGCTGGGATATTCTGGGGGTGAGTGATGGAAAAGAGAAAACTTTAGAAGGGAAAATCCCCAGTCCCAATCTTGGTCTGGGTTTTGCATAGTCTTCTTGCCACAGACCTAAGTCAACATCAGTTGTTGGGGACTTCTCTGTCTCCAGTTTCCACCTTCTCTGTATCTTATATAAGTATTTCTTTGGTTAACCTGGTATAATTCTTGAAACAATCTCTGGGTAAGCTTGGTTTAGCCAAGGTGTGGATAAGCAGATAATGTTTCACTGTAGCATCCGTTTCCATAGATCTCAACTGGAGTTGTTTCACTCGGGGCTTCTCTTAATCAGGTTAGTACAACAGGTGTCCCTTACCTGGATGTTTTAGTCTGTTAACATGAAATTGAAGTGAAGTGATTGGTAGTGATTCACCTCCTAGAGAACTTTGTACTTCTTTTTTTTTTTTTAAGATTTTATTTATTTATTTGACAGAGAGAGACACAGCGAGAGAGGGAACACAAGCAGGGGGAGTGGGAGAGGGAGAAGCAGGCTTCCCACGGAGCAGGGAGCCCGATGCGGGGCTCGATCCCAGGATCCTGGGATCATGACCTGAGCCGAAGGCAGACGCTCAACGACTGAGCCACCCAGGCGCCCCAAGAACTTTGTACTTCTTGGTACTTCCTTTGTTCTGCCTGTTAATATAGTTTGTGTGCTTGTACTAAATTGTAAGCTCCTCAAGGACAGGGACAGTTTTATTCATCTTGATGTCACCTGTGTCACAGAGCACTATGCCTTCTTGACCATAATGGATTCTTTTTTTTTTTTATTTAAGATTTTTTATTTATTTATTTGAGAGAGAGAGAATGAGAGACAGAGAGCATGAGAAGGAGGAAGGTCAGAGGGAGAAGCAGACTCCCCGCCGAGCAGGGAGCCCGATGCGGGACTCAATCCCGGGACTCCAGGATCGACCATAATGGATTCTTATTCTTTGTTAGACTGAGTAATGGAATTCATCCTTATTCCCATTCCTTAATTTATGCCCTTGGGATCTTTTTCACATGTGACTCAGAGAGCCTTACAGTGGCTCTTGCCTTCCAGAAAGATAAAAATGCTGTAGTAGCTGTGAACTATCAGGGTTGCTTCGTCTCTTTTGTTAGTTGAAGATGATTTTACTATTGTTTAAAGCTCTAGGGGAGGGCGCCTGGGTGGCTCAGTCATTAAGCGTCTGCCTTCTGCTCGGGGTCATTCGAGTCCCGCATCGGGCTTCCTGCTTGGCAGGAAGCCTGCTTCGCCCTCTCCCACTCCCCCTGCTTGTGTTCCTGCTCTCGCTCTCTCTGTCTCTGTCAAATAAATAAATAAAATCTTTAAAAATAAATAAATAAATAAAGCTCTAGGGGAGGGGGAAGAGGGGGATAGAATAGCTAGAAATAGTATATGGAACTGATTTTTGTTAGTAAAGTATCTCTCTCTTAAACTGAGAGACAGGGCTGTTGTCTGCTTCCTGTGTCCATTTTACAGATTAAGATGGTTAAAGCAGTGAAGGCTGACAGTGTGAAAACAGTGATGCAACTGGAATCTAAGCACTAGAACTGGAATCCTTTGCAGTAGCTCTGTTTAGAATATGAACTTGGCTACCTCTCAGGGAGAGAGAGAATGAACTGCCTAAGTGACGTCACTTTTTCTAACCCCTTTCCCCAATACTGGTCATCGTCATTCCAGCACTGAAACATCTGAATAGTACCTTTTAAAAAATGCTAAAAGATCATTTGAGTGCTTATCCCGAATTCTTGAGTTGGGGATGTTTTCATCCAGTGTATTTAAGTAGCCTTTTTAGATAGGCAGGCACGTAAAATCTGAATCAGCATTTTTGGCAATTGGGACACCACAAATATGCATGCCCAGGTCACCACTGTGGGAACACAGCTGCTAGTTCTGATCAGCAGTATGAAAAAGGGGAAGACAGTGGTGAGGCTCCCTAAGTCTTGCAGCATTTGAACTGCAGGATTAGGTATACCTCTAAAAAGCCACTGTCTGGGCCGCCTGGGTGGCTCAGTCATTAAGCATCTGCATTCCGCTCAGGTCATGATCCCAGGGTCCTGGGATCGAACCCCACATCGGGCTCCCTGCTCAGCGGGAAGCCTGCTTCTCCCTCTCCCACTCCCCCTGCTTGTGTTCCCTCTCTTGCTGTGTCTCTCTGTCAAATAAATAAAACCTTAAAAAAAAAAAAGATAAAAAGCCACTGTCGGGGTGCCCAGGTGGCTCAGTTGGTTAAGCATCTGACTCTTGATTTCAGCTCAGATCATGATCTCAGGCTCCATGCTCAGGGGGACGTCAGCTTGAGATTCTCTCCCTCTGCCTCTGCCCCTCCCTTCACTCGTGCTGTCTCTCTCTCTCTTTCTGTCTAAAAAGTAAATAAATAAATAAATAAATAATTTTTTTTTAATGGAAAAAAATTTTTAAACAAATAAGTAAAAAGGCACTGGGGCGCCTGGGTGGCTCAGTTGGTTAAAGCGACTGCCTTCGGCTCAGGTCATGATCCTGGAGTCCCGGGATCGAGTCCCGCATCAGGCTCCCTGCTCAGCGAGGAGCCTGCTTCTCCCTCTGACCCTCCCCCCTCCCATGTACTCTCTCTCAAATAAATAAATAAATCTTTTAAAAAAATATAAATAAATAAATAAATAAGTAAAAAGGCACTGTCTTCCTGAATTAGAATATTGGAGCAGGAATCAGGAAATCTGAATTCCCATCCCAGCCCTTCTAACTCACTCTGAGCTTAGGCCATGCTTCCTAAACACTTTGTGAAAGGAGTGATTTAGACCCAGGTATCTATTAAGTACTGCTGGGAATACGGAGATAAGGAAAGCACAATCCTGATCTCAAGTTTGAATTAAGCATTTTTGTTTGTTTGTTTTGCTTAAATACACAGTTTTTAAATATATTTATAAAATATATTTTATATTTAAATAAATATAAAGATTACCCAAGATTAACCAGTAAGTGGCGATTTTAACAATTCCTTTCAAATTATCAGCGATTTTGGGGGCACTGGGTGGCTCAGTTGGTTAATCATCTGCCTTCCGCTCAGGTCATGATCTCAGGGTCCTGGGATCGAGCCCCCATTGGGCCTCTGCTCCCAGGGAGTCTGCTTCTCCCTCGCCTCTGCCTGCCACTCCCCGCCTTGTGCATGCGCGCATGCGCTCTCTCTGTCAGATAAATCTTAAAAACAAAAAAATTATCAGCAATTTTGCTGTAGAGATGATAATTTTTATATACAGGTACACCCATACTAATCTGTACTAGTGAATGCATTGCAAATATTAAACTATAATTAAAGTTTAAAGTCATAACCAAGTTAGATGATAGGTGTGGTGATAGCAATATGAATTGAATATAGGTTTGGGGGAGTTGGTATAGTGTTCTTTCTGTTCAGTCACTGAAAACAGAAGAATGTCAGAACACAATTCAAGAAATATCTGAAAACCTTCTATGTGTAAGGTACTGTGCTGGGTGTTGCCTGGAATAGGAAAATGAGTAAGTCATTGTTCTTGTCCTCAAAGTGCTTGTACTTGAACAGTAGGGATAGTTGAAGTATACAAATAATTATACTAGAAAACATAGCAAAGTAAGTCCCATAAGTAGAAATTAATTATTGTAGGTTTTCAAAGGAAGAAGAGATGATATCTAGTTTGAAAGAGTATGTGTGGTTAGATAATAGGCTTTGAGGGTGAGTGGGATTCCAAATGGAAATGAGGAAGTATGGTTCTCCAGGTTGAGGGGGTGGCTTTGGCAAAAGCACAAAGACAGGAGAGATGGCACAAATTTCTTACAAGACCAGAGTTGCCCTCTTATTTGATGCAATTAGGGCCAATAGTTGGCCAACTAAAAAAATAAGTTAGAGAATCCTACAGATACTAGTTACACACAGACCTTAACCATTTGATCTTAACTTAAAGCATAAACATCTTTTTGCCATTCTTTAAAATAAGGCTTTTCTTGGGTTGTGGACCCCAGGAATCTGTGAACTACAGCATGAGGGCCAAACCTTGTCCTAGCCTTTTGCCTATTTCTGTAAATAGTTTTATTGGAACACAGCCATGCTCATTTGTTGACATATTATTTATGGCTACTACTTTGATGTACAAGGTAAAGTTGAGTAGTTGTATGTATCTGTGTGACTCATTTTTATCTAGTCTTTCCAAAGCTTTCAACTTGGTTTTCATGGAAACAACTACCAGACAGTCCATGTAGTATAGTAGCTAAATTCTTAAGCTCTGGAGCCAAATTGTTTTGCCGTTTATTAGTTATACAGGTCTTGGGCACGTTGCTCAGTTTTCTCCTTTGGAAAATAGGGACAATGATAGTACCTAGTTTCTAGGGTTCTTGTGAAGATTATAGGAGTTAGTTCATGTAAAGCACTTAGAACAGCGTCTGGCAGGTAGCAAGTACTCAATATTAGCTGCTGCTGTTTTCCTCTTGTAACTTACAGTTAATTGCTTTATGTAATACTTTATTAAATTATATTCTTACATTAATAAGCACAACTGGCATAAGTTAATTTATGAATAAACCTACCTGACACTTGATTAAGGACACAACTTCCCTGAGGGAGAGAAAAAAGTGTTGATCCCATAATATTAGAGACTAGCCTTGTTAGTGTGTTATCATTTAAGTCAGGTAAGAGAATTCCCTGGGATTGTTTGCTAAGAGTATAAGACAACAGAACAGATAGGGAAGTAGTGGATTAAAATTGAAAAGGAGACCAGAGCCGTATTTGTCTAACACCTTGAAAGTCAAGGGGATAAGTTTGTACTTAGCCATGTAGGAAATGGGATTATTTATTCTAAAGGACATGATTGATAGGAAAAAATTCAAGTGGTTTAGGAGTATATGACAAAAAAGTAAAAGCTTCCCGTGTAAGTATCTGCTTCATTTTTCTTTTTCTTTCTTTCTTTTTTTTTTTTAGTTTTATGTTTAATCTTCACACCCAGCATGGGGCTCAAACTCACAACCCCAAGACCAAGAGTCACATTCTCCACTGACTGAGCCAGCCAGGTGCACCTTCACTTCATTTTCCTAATAGTCCTTAGAATGGGGAGCTGTTGTGAGGATTGAATGAGATAAGGCATGGTAAACACTACTTGTGAAACAGGTATTAGCCCTTGAAAACCTCGATCCAGTTTTTCTTTGGATTATAATCTCAATTTTGAATTGAGAAAAAAGTAAAGGTTCTAGGCTGAATGTGAATAAAACAATTTATGCCATACTCTGTGGAGTCTCTGAACTTTGAGTCTTTACCCCTCCTACTTCCAGTTTGGCTCTGCTGTGGATTCCTCTTTGTGCCTTCCTCACCAGAAGTGCTACAAAAGAAGAGATGGCATAATTATCTCTGGAAAAGCAAGTGTTTACAATGACAAGACGACTTTAACTAGTGGAAGACATCAGATAAGTCAGTCACCAGGCATCCCCCAGATAACTCTGCCATTTAAAGTTGGCAAGCCAGGGGGCGTGTGGGTGGCTCAGCTGGTAAAGCAGCGCAGATTTTGATCTCAGGGTCGTGAGTTCGAGCCCTGTGGTGGGCTCCTTGAGCCCACTTAAAAAAAAAAAAAAAAAAAAGTTGGCAAGCCAGGAATGACTGGGGGGAAAGAGAGGGGAGAAGACAGGGCAGGTTGTTGATGCGGGTACTCCCACATGCAGCTTTTAGCATAATACAGCCATTTAGGAAATCAAAAGTTTTCTGTAGTTTGCTGTGAGAAGTCATCAGGAGTCTGATACTTTATACATTAAAACGAACCTTTTATGCCAAAAGAAAGCTTACAGTAGGGATTGGGAAGGAAATGCTTTTGAAGTTCCACGCTTTGAGTGGTATCATTTCAGATTTAGGTAACATTCCCAAGCAGAGGAGGGGCCCATCCTTAGGAATGCAAAGCGCTGCGGAAAAGGAAAGGGTTGAGGAGGGTCCACCCTACCTCTTCCTTTACACAAAGGCCCTAGACTTTTGTATACAATCTGCTTTTGTAGGTTGAGAACATTATGCAGTACAGTGTAATGAGATGGATACCTGCATTACAAGGAGAAATGATTTGGAGGGAATCTATACATTATAGAGAGCAAATCTAGCAACCAGTGAAATATTAGAGGACCTTTTCAGCCAGGTTGAGTCTTTCTCTAAATAGGTAGTAGAGGTGTTAATGAGACTGTGCTGAGTGTTGACACAATTTTGAAGCAGTTTAGAGCACCTAGAACTTAGTCTTTTGGTTTTCAAAATCAAAGGCAAAGGCATGCTGCTAACTATGTACCCACAGGCCCCCATTCCTCTCTCCTACCTTTTTCCTCCCTACCTTTTCGGATGACTTTTTATCAGCTCCCACACAACCCTGTGCATGATCTATATCTTAGTACATCTTATACTGTTTTTCATTATTTGTATGTATCCCTTCTCCAGACTGGGCTTCTTGAGGATAGGGGTTCATCATAGTTCCATCACTCCATAGGTACACAGTACATTTGAGTGAATGAATGAAGAGAGTGAGTTCCTCAGGGTCACAAAGATAGTAAGTCCCAAGAGCCAGATCTAGAACCCAGGGCTTCTGATTCCTAGCCCAGTAGTTTTCCACACACTGTGCAACCTCAATCTGAGGTATTAAACAACTTTTCTCATTTTTGTGTATATTCTTTCAGTGCATTTTCATTAAGTCATCCTTTGTTAATTAAAGGGAGGGAGGCGGGGCGCCTGGGTGGCTCAGTCACTTAAGCATCAGACTCTTGATTTCGGCTGAGGTCATGATCTCAGGGTTATGAGATCGAGCCCCATGTTGTGCCCAAGCTGGGTGGGGAATCTACTTGAGATTCTCTCTCTTTCCCTCTTCCTCTGCCCCTCCACCTGCATGTGCACACTCTCTCCAATAAATAAATAAATCTTTTTTTAAAAGGGGGAAGGGAGGAGTAAAATAGCAGTTAAAATGTTTTCTAGTTTCTGCCTCACACCAAATTAATTCCTACGTCACTATTCTGTAGATGTTTCTAGTGCAAATTAATTCCCAGCATTCACAGGCAAACCAATAACATTATGATCTAGATTATTAAAATCCTGTATAATGTAACTAAAGGAGAATTTAGGGACGCCTGGCTGGCTCAGTCGGTAGAGCATGCAACTCTTGATCTCAGGGTCGTGAGTTCAAACCCTACATCGGCGTGGAACCTATTTAAAAAAAAAAAAAAGGAAATTTTAAGCAAGGGGAACCTTTGCCTTTGATTATAACAGGAAGGCAGTTAAAGCAATGCTTTGCTGATGTATGTTTATCTGATTAGCTTGTTTTCTTTAAATCAAACTGTAAGAGACTGTATACTTTAAGTGACATGAAAGTGAGCCCTATGTGTGACTTGGACATCTCCTTTCAGAGATTAATTTTGTCATCTAATGAGTAAGCAAACCATTACTAATTATATTTCATCCTTTCTGTACCTTAGAGTTAGAAAGTATTTTAACATATTTGATCCTTACAACCCTATGATATTGACAGAGTGTAGGTATTTTTATATCCATTTTGCAGTAAAGAGACTAGTACTTGTTGGGTTTAAGTGATTTGCTTAATGTCATGTGGCTAATATATGGTACTTGTGTCTATAGCTCAGAGCTTCTCATGTCTAGTCCAGTGCTTTTTTCTACTTTTATCACACTGTCTACAAAACACTGAAATCTACAAAAATCATACTAAAGCATTCGTGGTTAGCATGTTGGAAATGTATCAAGACTACAAAAGGATCCAGTAAGAGGGTATGAAAGGGTGTATCTCGTGATTGCTGGATTTCAGAATATGGCTTAGCCAACAACAAAGGTATCCAAGAAATGGAGTATAGTAGCTGGGAGATCCACTCCCCATTGGACTTAGGCCCTTCTATCATTGCATAACTAAAAGACCTTTTCAGTTTGTTTGCTTGACATATCAAATTTGAGTTGTCCTATTCAAACTAGGCAAATAAAAGCTTTGCTAAAGGCCTTTGTGAAGAATGTAGTTGTATACTTGATCTTCTCGTACAGAAAGGTGAGAGTGGGCAAGAGAAACAGGAACTTTTATGGTATTTGTCACTAAAACAGGATATGTAAAGCTCAGAAACACCCCCTGCTTAGCTGCTTCCCAGCAAACCATCTGGAGAAATGGGAGGTTTGGGGTAAGTGGTTAGACCACTGTTACAGAAGCCTTATATGAAAAGTAGATGTTATGGGTTCAGTTGACTAAAGAGTATGTTAGTGCCATTGTTTAATAATGTGGGCCTCAGTTTCTTCACCTGTAAAATAGGGGAGTTGTATTTGATAATGTAATTTTTTAAAGTAAGAAATATATTCACATGGTTCACAATTCAAAAGATACAAAAGGATATTTAGTGAAAAATGTTCCTTCTGCTCCTACCCACATCTGACCAGTTCCCCTCCTAGGGATCATAGTGTTACCTCTTTCTTATGCCCTGACCCCTAGAGATAGTATAGGTGTTTATAAATAATATGTATATACTTTTAACCCTATTGAATTTTTTTTTACAAATGCTAGCATACAGTACACCTGCTTTTTTTCATCTCAGAACTTGGAGATCGTTCTATATAAGTATATAAAGAGTTTCCTCATTCTTATTTATGGTTGCAAAGTATTCCATTTTATGGAAATATGATAATTTATTTAATCCATGCCCAATCAGTGAATATTTATGTTGTATTTTCAATATTTGGCTATCACAGACAGTCCTGTGACAAATAACTTTGTTCATATAACATTTGACATATGTGTCAGTGTATCTTTAGGATAGATACATCTGATCTTTGAACAACATGGGTTTGAACTGTGTGAGTCCACTTATACGCGAATTTTTTACAGTACAGCACTGTAAATGTATTTTCTCTTCTTTATGATCTTCTTAATAACATTTTATTTTCTCTAGCTTACTTTTTTTTAAGAGTTTATTTATTTTTGAGAGAGAGAGCGAGCACAAGCACCAGCAGGGGGAGGGGTAGAGGGAGAGGCAGGCTCCCCACTGAGCAGGGAACCCAATGCAGGACTTGATCCCAGGACCCTGAGATCATGCCCTGAGCCAAAGGTGGATGCTTAACCGACTGAGCCACCCAGGCGTCCCTCTAGCTTACTTTATTGTAAGGATATAGCATATAATACATATAAGATACAAAGCACGTTAATTGACCTATGTCATCAGCAAGGTTTCCGGTCAACAGTAGGCTTAATAGTAGTTAAGTTTTGGGGAGTCAAAAGTTCTACGCAGATTTTTGACTGCTTGGAGATCGGTTCCCCAACCCCGGTGTTGTTCAAGGGTCAGCTGTATTTAGAGGTGGAATTATTGGCTCAAAGGGTATGTACATCAGACGGATAATTAAACACTCTTCTAGTTCTGGTATTCTATGAGATTTTAATTGTGAATGAACAGCAAAAGAGATGAGAAGGTATCATTTTCTTGAAACATCTTAATTTTTTAAATTTATTTGAGAGAGAGAGTGTGGGAGAGGCAGAGGGAGAAGGAGAGAGAGAATCTCAAGGAGACTCCCCACTGAGTGCAGAGCCCGACATAGGGCTCGACCCCATGACCCTGAGATCATAACCTGAGCCAAAATCAAGAGTAAGACACTTAACCAACTGAGCCACCCGGGCACCCCTGAAACATCTTCATTTTTATCTCTTGTTATTCGGAAACTACATCTTAAGTGAGGGCCAAGTATAGGCAACCTCACCAAAATGCTGTTGAATTGAAAATTTGATAAGTCACCTACTACGTCACTATCCTGTAGATGTTTCTAGTGCTGTTCAGTGTGCTGTTACTCAGGAGTTAATTTGTAAGGTGAATGTTATAAACTCAGGACAAAATGGGACTGGCTCCTAACTACTTTTACCACATAGAGGATTCAGTCCATCCATGTAGGGAATAAAAGTGGAAAAATCAAGAAAGAGAACATAACTGAGATGTCTGTTTGTGTGTGTCTTTCACTGGCTTCCCAGGTTTTTGATGATTGTGGAATGTGATGATTTTGTGAAATGAGTGGTACCACAACAATCAGATGTCTTTCTGAGGAGCTAGGGACCACAAAGCAGATCAGAATTCTGTCATCCCCTCGTACCTCTTGACCAGACCTACTAACCTTCCTTCCTTCCATTTCTCACCTCCATCATTCTCTCTGTAGGTGCCTTAAGCCATTTGTGAAATTTGTTCTGTAAATAGCTTTCAATCAGAGCCTCTATCCTCTTCATCTCTAAATTTCCTCTAGCCCCTGGGGTAGAGGGTATTTAATAAATACTCGTTGAATTGAGATTAGGTAGATGTCAGAGTGATCTGGCCTCTATTTGGCTACCCTCTCAAGGTGCCATATCTTTCCTTTTCCCGGTATAGTGTGAACACCTTCCAACCCACTCCTCTGCACACCTAATACAATGCAGGAAGGGACAAAAGGCCAAGTAAACTGCCTTGAAGAAGGGTGTGTGTGTGTGTGGGTGTGTGTGTGTTTAAGTAAGTGTACACACACATTCCTTTTGGCTCCCACTGCCATTCTTTGTGCTGCAGTTAAAAATTTGGACCTCACTGGGCGCCTGGGTGGCTCAGTTGGTTAAGCGACTGCCTTCGGCTCAGGTCATGATCCTGGAGTCCCTGGATCAAGTCCCGCATCGGGCTCCCTGCTCGGAGGGGAGTCTGCTTCTCCCTCTGACCCTCCCCCCTCTCATGTGCTTGCTCTCTCTCATTCTCTCTCTCTCAAATAAATAAAATCTTAAAAAAAAAAAAAATTTGGACCTCACTTAGCTACATGCTAGTGGTAGCTGTGGAGTTAGACATACTCAGTAGGAATAACCCAGGAATATTCAGCTCAAAATAAACATGTATCTTTTTATTCCCGCAAATCTCATGTATATGAAATCATAAAGATAAAAGGGAAAACTAGATGAATACAAACTCTGGCTTATAAATAAAGTTGTACATTTAGAAGAGACCATTGGATTAGTGTTGACTTTTCTAATTTTATTTTATTTTATTTTTTTTTAAGATTTTTATTTATTTATTTATTTGAGAGAGAGAATGAGATAGAGCATGAGAAGGGGGAGGGTCAGAGGGAGAAGCAGACTCCCTGCTGAGCAGGGAGCCCGATGCGGGACTCGATCCCGGGACTCCAGGATCATGACCTGAGCCGAAGGCAGTCGCTTAACCAACTGAGCCACCCAGGCGCCCCTAACTGTTCTAATTTTAGAATAAAGAAACTTGTCTATGGGCCATGCTTTAAGCACTTAGACACTCTGGGATAGGAGATTGTATGGCTCCCTTGTGCACTATAACTCCTAAAGTTACACAGTAAGAGGATGACAGGGCCTCACATGCAGCTTAATTAGGTAGGTCCCATCTTTTCAAATATAAACTTTAATGCCAGGCTCCCAAGGAAAATTACTTTTGGATAGCTTAAGGTAGATGCTTCACTAGGCTTCTTTCTGCCTGTTATTTGGACAACTTGTAAAAGGGCCATAAGCTTTCTAGCAATTAACCATGAAGAGAGTTTCCTTTATTATGGTTTCAGAAATACCACAGGGTGTATGGTGCTATGTTATAGCTTAGAATTAAGGGGCAGAATTAATACCCCTTCCCTACTCTTAATAAATGAGGATGTAGAAAAAATGGGATAGGCAAAAGCATAATGTATCATATTTCCATTTCAAGATGGTGGGTTTTTTTTTTAAGATTTTATTTATTTGAGAGAGAGAGAGCGCATGCATGCATGAGTTGGGGGAGAGGGACAGAGGGAGAGGGAGAAGCAGACTCCCAGCCCACCAGGGAGCTGGACTCAGGGTTCCATCCCAAGACCCTGGGCTCATGTCCTGAGCTGAAGGCAGACGCTTAACCAACTGAGCCACCCAGGTGCCCCTCAAGATGGTGTTTTGAGCAAATCCCTTTTCCTTTCCAAAATCCTAGTAAAATGACTATAGAAATCTAAACATTTTTTAAGTGTGATATTGTGATTTATAATAAATATATATTTGGTCTACATCCCGTTTCTGGCATAGAACTCGTAAAACCTTTGAGATTTCCTAATTGATGTGAGCTATAAAGGTGTCTTTTGTTATGTTATAATGAGGTGACTTTTTTTTTTAGCAGTTGTTAATTTAGTTGGAAATCAAGAATGTAAACCTGAGTCAATTAACCTTCTAAGTAAAGTTTATATTCTTAAAAAATGTATAAGACACTCAAGGGAAATGCAAATACAAACTGGATGCTTGAAGATATTAAGGAATTATTGTTAATTTTTCAGGTGAGTTAATGGTACTGTATTTTGTTTTGTTTCTTCTAAAGTCCCCTTCTTTTAGAGATACAGACATGTATACAAATAAAATGTTTTAATATCTGAAATTTGCATTAAAATTAGGCAGGCCATGGGAATGAATGGGGTATAGACAAGACAAGGCTGGCCTTGAGTTGATAATTGTAGAAGTTGAGCAATAAGTACATTCGGTCTACTTTTGTATGTATTTGAAAATTTTTATAATAAATTATGTTATCTTATTTAGTTTTTCTTCAATTGTGAAATCAAACACTAAATATGCCTGGGGCCTTGGGCGCCTGGGTGGCTCAGTTGGTTAAGCGACTGCCTTCGGCTCAGGTCATGATCCTGGAGTCCCTGGATCGAGTCCCGCATCGGGCTCCCTGCTCGGCGGGGAGTCTGCTTCTCCCTCTGACCCTCCCCCCTCTCATGTGCTCTCTCTCATTCTCTCTCTCTCAAATAAATAAATAAAATCTTTAAAAAAAAAA
>NC_138382.1:62041781-62053488 GCF_054177405.1 Leptonychotes weddellii
GTGGCTGGGATTCGCTAGCTCACCCCAAACACTCCCAAAATGAGAACAGCAAAGGTTAGAAAGAAAGGTTAGCTATGGAGCAGGCGATGAAAGACAAATCAAAGACAGAGAACTGAAGTTTAGAGAGAACAGTAGATGAAGAAGTAACAATGCACTACGGCATTCCAGGGTCACTGTATTTGCGTACACCATCATGAGATTGGTGCTATAGGCAGCCCTAGCTTTGAGGAAACTAACTTGCCCTCTTAGCTACTATGCTATCACCTTAGTGAGCTCCTCATAACAGTCCTGAAAACAATCCTATGAGGTAGCTACTTTTATTACTCTGATTTTTAGAGCTGAGGCACAGAGATAAATTAAGTAATTTGCCCAAGAGCCTACAACCAGTAGGTACAGTTTTACCAGTTAGAGAATGAATATACTGCCTGGCGTACTTGGAGAGCCGCCATAAAAAAGAAAGAAAAAATACCTTTTCTGTCCACAGCTTCCTACTTGTGGCTTTTTGTTTGCTTTTGGTGGATTGTTCAGGATCTCAGACAGACCTTCCGATCTCAGAAATGCAGGAGTTAATGGTTAGGGACAGACCCTGGGAGCAAATCCACTTTCATTAATCATGTTGGGAAATATATCCAACAATTTCTTCATACAGTAGTTTGGTTTTTTTGTTCATGCATTTCCTATTTGAGGTCTATCTTCCTGGTAGTTCAGTTACTGTAGTTCATAACTAGTCTAGAAAAGTAAGACTACAGGAGATGTATACATTCCCCTTCATCTGGAACTCAGAGATTTTATTTACATAGTAGGTAAAAAAAAAACAAAAACCCTCAGATCCCAAAGATGAGCTGTTTGGTATTAAATTCAGTGTCAGCCCAGAAGGTTCTTTGATTATCAGGTGACAAATTTTAAGTGAGGCTAGGTTAGCTCTCTGCCCTTTTGGAATATCACAATAAACAAATGCTTTATTTTAGTTCCTGGCTGAATTTTGACTTTTTTTCTCTTTTTTTAAGCTCTCACTTGTTAAACATCGAATCCTTAGATTCTGTGTACTGTATATCTATGTTGTACATCTCTATAATTCAGAACTATGGTCTCAAAGTTTAGAGTGTGTAAGAATTGCCTATATAGCTTGATAAATAGCTAGATTCTGAGGCCCCTTCCCTGCAAGGAGATTCACTGGTCTGGAGTGGGGTCTGTAATTTTCATTTTTCACCAAACATCTCAAGTGATTCTGATTCAGGCAGTCCTGGGACCACACTTTAAGAAATCCTTGAACTAGGAAGTAATTAACATTTATTATTTACTATGTATGTTATTAATGTATCAGTCACTTTCATACGTATTTTTACATTTTGATGTTCAGAATATTGGGAGATTTTGTTTCCTAGTTTTATATGGATGTATTATCCCACAAAGTTTTAGTAACTTGTTCTGAGCTTCAAAGATGACATAGCCTTATGACAGCAGTCTGACTCCCAGACCAGGAGGGCTCTTGCTCTCACTGTTTCTGCTTCAGCAAGGTATCTCTCAGAAGAGATGATTAAGATTGGTGGTTTGGAGGGCTACCTGGCTGGCTCAGTCAGAAGAGCATCTGATGCTTGGTCTTGGGCTTATGAGTTCAAGCCCCGTATTGGGTGTAGAGGTTACTTAAATAAAACTTAAAAAAAAAAAAAAAGATTGGTGAATTGGAAAATGTGACAGAGTGATATGAACAGTATGCTCTGAAATGTGTTTGATAAAGCCACTGAGATGTTAGAATGTCTAAAGCATATCAGTTAATATTCACAGCATATCTAGAAAAGATAGGTATGCATTGTTTCTCATGAAAAATATCATGTACACCTAAAGATGAGTTATTTTCTTTACTGAGGAAACTGTGACCATAAAGATTAAATTACCTGATGTAATGGAAAAACTGGGGCTCAAAACCAAAATTTCCTCACTTTACTCTTTAACATTCTTTCAAATCGTAATCACAGTAAGGGCTAAGGGCGGCTGCAACCCATATGCTGCCAGAGAATTATCCAAAGGACTGTGGAGTCAATGGTTAGGAGTGATGGCTCCTTGTGACAACATTGAGCATTTGAAAGTTTGCACAGAGGCATAATAATCAGAGGTGACCTGGTATCTCAAAGGAGTAGAATAAATGATGACATTTTTAGAAGTCTGAAAATAAATAGTAGAATGGCATTTTGGGATTTTGTGAATTTGAACAGATTGCTAAATGTGGCCTGGAGCTCAGGCCGCATGGAGTGTTTTCTCACCTTACTTAGAGCCATGTAGAGGTCGAGGAGTCAAGAATACTGCAGGTAGGGGCGCTTGGGTGGCTTAGTCAGTTAGGCGGCTGCCTTTGGCTCAGGTCGTGATCCCGGCGTCCTGGGATCGAGCCCTGCATCGGGCTCCATGCTCAGCAGGGAGCCTGCTTCTCCCGCTACCTCTGCCTGCCTGTCTGCCTACTTGTGATCTCTCTCTCTCTGTCAAATAAATACATCTTAAATATATATATATATATAATAAAAGAAGGTAACCATTTTAGCCCAAATTGTATGCCACAGCACGGTAGAAAGCATCGGAAGACACACCTGCTCTGCAGGTAGGTAATAGCTAGACTTAGTTCCTCCTGGACAGCTTAGTGGGCAAGGACTTCAAGACTTGGCAGGGCCCTTGGATAACTGGACATCAGTTTACCCCGAAAGTAGGGAATAGCCACGTGTGCCTCCCCATAGAAATAGGTCCACATTTCTTTCTAAGCCACTCTCCATTTCCTTATCTCAGCTTTCCTGGATTGCACCCAGAAAGCAAAATATCTGACTTTGTGCTAAGAGACAGGGACACAAGATAGTTCGATGAAAGTACCATGATACAAGTAATAGAGCACTAGACTTGAGGTCAGAATTTGGATTCTAATTGCAGACTGCCACTAGGCTAACTGCAACATGACCTTAGCTTGTCTGTTAACCTTGTGTACCTCAATTTTCCGTCTGTAAAATGAGTAGCCATTCCTGTTTAACCCAGGCCCATCTTTCAAGTGCCATTAAGTTTGGAAACACACAACATTGTTGTAGCTCAGCAGAAAATAGCCTGAGAACATGCCACAAAAGTGAATGGGGTAATTACTGGGCCCAGACTTAGAATCACAAATATTGAATGCCTGAAAGGTATATTAGGCTGCACTTAGCCTTAACTTAAAGCTTACGATGCATTCTATAAACAAGATGTGAGTAGTTTTCTTCAGCCTCATTATTGAGCACTCACAGAGCATAATAATAACTCACTGATGCCAAAGGGGAGGTGGGTGGGAGGATGGGTTAAGTGGGTGATGGGGATTAAGAAGGGCCCTTGCTGTGAGGAGCACCGGTGTCCTGTGTGGGTGTTGAGTTGCTGAATTGTGCATCTGAACTGGTATTACACAGTATGTTAACTGAGTGGGATATAAATTAAAATTTTTAAATAATAATAATTATAACTCAGTGAGGGGCGCCTGGGTGGCTCAGTCGGTTAAGCAGCTGCCTTCGGGTCAGTTCATGATCCCAGGACCCTGGGATCAAGTCCCCATCGGGCTCCCTGCTCAGCAGGGAGTGTGCTTCTCCCTCTACCTACCCTCCCCCCCCCCGCTCATTATTGTGCTCTCTCTCTCTTTCTCAAATAAATAAATAAACTCTTTAAATGATAACTCACTGAGTAATAATGCTTTTACATATGTTATATGGTCTTTTTTTCCCTCAGTATTTCTTCCCATTCATTATTTCATTTGAATCATATAACGACCGTGAAGGAGAATAAGACTGATGTTATCTCTCTCTTTCCCTGAGTTTTAGATGAGACACTGAAACTCAAAGACCAAAAGTAGTTCTCAAAGAGGTAGGGTGGTTTTTGCCGTCCAGGGGACTTTTGGCAATGTCTGGAGACATTTTTAATTGTCACAACTGGGACGGTGCTACTGGCATTTGGCGGGTAAAGGCTACGGGTATTGTTAAATACACTACAGTGGACAGGACAGCTCATACAACAACGAATTATTCAGCTTCAAATGGCAGTAATGCCAAAATTGAGAAACTCTGAGATAGGTGTTTTATCCACAAGAACACAAAGTGAAAGAGTTGGATGAACCAGAATCCAGATCTTAGACTCAGTCTAATGTGTTCTCCACTGCCCTCAAAACACTTGAGAATAAAGACTAGAGTCACATAAATTCTGGATTTTGTTGCTACTGTTTTGAGGAGGTACAAGTGAGAAGTGGGGTTTGTTTATATCACTGTTGAAGGTTTCCACAGTGCAGATTGCATAATCCAGTAAAAATCTAAGCACTTGCCATGTGTCTCACAGTCTGCTGTTCTTGTCCTTCAGGGAGCTTAGTCTACCTTTATCATATTTTTCTATTTATTGAGTAAATACCAAATTTGAATCATTTATCCAGATACTTTTGAAATCTGGACACAGCCCCTTTAGCAGTCTCTATACACAGTACCTACTGATAACCTAAAGACCCATAGAATTTTTTTTTTTTTTTAAAGATTTTATTTATTTATTTGACAGAGAAAGACACAGCGAGAGAGGGAACACAAACGGGGAGTGGGAGAGGGAGAAGCAGACTCCCCGCCGAGCAGGGAGCCCGATGCGGGACTTGATCCCGGGACTCCAGGATCATGACCTGAGCCGAAGGCAGTCGCCCAACCGACTGAGCCACCCAGGCGCCCAAGACCCATAGAATTTTTACAGGAAATGTCACCAGGACACTCAGCTGGAAATTAGCAGAGCCAGGATTTGAATACCATCTGACTCCAAACTCATGCTCTTAGCAGTATTTCTGTAAGCTTAACTCTCACCTACAAAGGGTTCCATGGGATTTGAAAAGCTCTTACAATCCAGGATAGTTCTTGTAGAATATTCTTCAGTTTTGCCCCTCAAACCATTTTATAACCCAGAAATTAGAAGGTTCTTTTCCTTCTAAAGTTTTAACAGATATCTTTATGGTTTCTGGCAAATTAAAGGACTATAGCCCATGGTTCCATAAGGATTTTTTTTTTCTGTGAATGCCTC
The DNA here is from genome assembly GCF_054177405.1 of Leptonychotes weddellii. Lineage (NCBI taxonomy): Eukaryota > Metazoa > Chordata > Mammalia > Carnivora > Phocidae > Leptonychotes > Leptonychotes weddellii. The sequence continues at coordinate 62,046,819 of NC_138382.1, forward strand.
GCAGAAGAACTTGAGCAGAAGAGCAAATAAAGGCCACTCTATATAGCAACAAAAGTACTTACTAAAAGATAAATCTGATCATATCACTTCCCTGCTTCTTACCCTTAAATAGCTGCCAGTTGCCTTTAGAATAAAATTTAGTCTCCTTAAAATGACTCAATGTGTTCTATTCATACTGACCTTGAATGCCCTTGGTTCTTTTCTTGCCTAGGGATGCTGTTCCCTTACCTTTCTACCCAACTCCAATAATTCATCAGTCTGTTTGAAGTTACCTCCTAAGGGGCACCTGGATGGCTCAGTCATTAAGCGTCTGCCTTTGTCTGGGGTCATGATCTCAGGTCCTGGGATCGAGCCCTCCATCGGGCTCCTTGCGCAGCGGGAAGCCTGCTTCTCCCTCTCCCACTCCCCCTACTTGTGTTCCCTCTCTCGCTGTGTCTCTCTCTCTCTGTCAAATAAATAAATAAAATCTTAAAAAAAAAAAAAGTTACCTCCTTAGAGTGCTTCTTTCTTCTTCCTCCCCCCCAATCTAAATTAGTTATTTCTCTGTTATTCTCTGCCACAGTACCATGTTTACTTCCTTCATACCACTTATCACGATTGGTAGTTGTATATACTTACACATATTTATTTGTTTATATACTTAATGAGGGCTTCCTCTTCTTAGAATAAGCTCCACAAAGGCAAGAATCTTGCCCTTTTGTACCTGGCTCCTTGGAGGTAGATATTGAAACCTATGGATTTTGTAAGAATTAAATACTTTTCGGGTACCTGGTGGAACAATCAGTTAAGCGTCTGCCTTCAGCTCAGGTCATGATCTCAGGGTCCTGGGATCGAGTCCCACATTGGGCTCCTTGCTCAGCAGGGAGTCTGCTTCTCCCTCTCCCTCTGCCCCTCCGCCTGCTTGTACGCTCTCTCTCTCTCAAATAAATAAATAAAATCTTTAAAAGCAATAATAATAAAAAATTTTAAAAAGAATTAAATACTTTTCTAATGAATAAATGCTTATTGAATGTTCTTCCAGATGTAGTAAGGAGGTAGAAATTAGAATGTTTACTTGTCCTCAGGGAACTTGCTGTGTAAAAATGGTATTTTTTATCTTGTATTTTAAGAACTGTAAGTCAAATTTTCCATAAGAAAAGATTGCCGGGGAAATTCAGAAAAGACATTTCTTCTGTCAAGAATCCAAGGAAAACCTAATGGAAGAGATGGCATATTAAATAAGCCTTAAAGAGGGGCGCCTGGGTGGCCCAGATGGTTAAACGTCTGCCTTCGGCTCAGGTCATGATCCCAGGGTCCTGGGATTGAGCCCCACATCAGGCTCCTGGCTCAGCGGGGAGCCTGCTTCTCCCTCTCCCTCTGCCTCTCCCCCTCCTCATGCTCTCTCTCTCTCTCTCTCTGTATCTCTGTCTCAGATGAATAAATAAAATCTTCAAAAAAAAAATAAGCCTTAAAGAATGAGCTAGATTGTAAACTCAAAAGAGCAAGGGCCATGTTTTAACTTCACTCTAATTCTGACACATTTTAAGTGCATGATAAATGTTGACTAAATAATGGGAGAACTTGCACATGCTCGGGAAATGGGGGAAAGCGGGGGCAGGTATTACAGGGAATGACACAAGCCAAAAAGACATACAGGTGTCAAAGTGCTCAATTTATTCAGGAAAATGAGTAGGTCAGTTTCAATGGGATACTTGCAAAAAGGATTAGTTTGAAATAGGCTGGAAGGTAAGTCAGTAACAGATAGACATAAATGCCAGATAGGATAAAGTAAGCACAACTGATATAAAAAGTTGGACATAAAGATACTCAGGGGCACCTGGGCGGCTCAGTTGGTTAAGCATCTGCCTTCAGCTCAGGTCATGATCTCAGGGTCCTGGGATTGAGCCCCGCGTCGGGCTCCCTGCTCAGAGGGGAGCCTGCTTCTCTCTCTCCCCTCTCCTCATTCTCTGTCTCTCTGTTTCTCTCAAATAAATAAAATCTTTAAAAAAAAAAAAAGATATAAAGATACTCAGGTTTCATGGAGCGCCTGGGTGGCTCAGTTGTTTAAGTGTCTGCCTTTGGCTCAGGTCATGATCCCAGGATCCTGGGGCCCTGCGTCAGGCTCCCTGCTCAGCAGGGAGTCTGCTTCTCCCACTCCCTCTGGCCCCTGCTCATGCTCTCTCTCTCTCACTTTCTCAAATAAATAAATAAAATCCTTAAAAAAAAAAAGATACTTAGGTTTCTTGGGGCGCCTGGGTAGCTTAGTCGGTTGAGTGTCCGACTCTTGGTTTCAGCTCAGATCATCATCTCATGGGCATGGGATCGAGCCCTGCATCAAGCTCCATGCTCTGTGGGGAGTCTGCTTGAAGATTCTCTCCCTCTACTCCTCCCCCAACTCGCTCGTTCACTCTCTCTCTAAAATAGGTAAATAAGTCTTTTTTTTTTTTTTTAAAGATAACTTAGGTTTCTCTTTGCAGACAGTTGTTAGTTCAGGGGAGTAGAGCCTACAATGCAAATTACAGCTTCAGGAATGTATGTAAATAGTACCTGGAGTACAAATACTGGTTTAGCTTTGAGCACTGGTTCCATTATCAACATCATCACCATCAAATAGGAAGATTCAGATTCCTGCAGAACATCTTCTGTACTTGGCTTGTCTGGAAAGAGAGTGTTTGCTTCCTTATATTTCTAGAAGAAAACACACTAGCCTGACAAATCCCTGGGCATGTTCAAACAATTATTACAGAATTTGTATATCACTGAAGAGCTCCATGCAGTGCGTTCTGAGATCCTTCCAATTCTTAGTGAGATTTCTATGACCCACCAATTAAGGGACAGTGCACTCAGGTTTCCATTTCAGGTGGTCTGCATATAGTTGAAGAAATGGCTCATGCATCTCTTTCCAGACCTAATTGTGTTTCTCCTACCTTTTCTCAGTACCATTCTATCAATGTGATGACCGAAATAGGCCCCAAATGAAAAGATCATAACAACATTTCAGGGTATTTTGTGAGACCTAATCCAAGCTGGGGTTATTGGGAAAGGCACAGTGTGCTCTGAATGTTTGGAGGGCTTAGCAGGAGACCTCGGAAGATAAAGGGTTTGTTGCATCAGAGATGGTAAGGATGGGCATTCCAGCCTGAAGAAACAATGTAAGCAAAGATACCAGACAGAAAAGCGTGGGGTTTGTCTAGTTCAGGTTTTGGCTATTGGACTCGTTTGACTGGAACTCCAAGTATGTGCAGGCAGGAAGGTAGGTTGAGGCCTTTATTTTAGAGATCTGTGATCTCAGAACAAGGAATTTAATAGACAAGGGAGAGGTTGGTAAGCAGTGGTATTTTTTGAACAGATAAGTAGAGCCATGTCTTCAGTAGGTTAATTTGTCTTAGGTGTATCACATGGGATAAATGGGGTAGAGGATACTGTTAGGAAAACCCACGTTTGTAGGGACGCCTGGGTGGCTCAGTGGGTTAAGCGTCTGCCTTCAGCTCAGGTCATGATCCCAGAGTCCTTCATGATCCCAGGGTGCTGGGATCAAGTCCCACATCGGGCTCCCTGCTCAACAGGGAGCCTGCTTCTCCCTCTCCCTCTGCCACTCCCCCTGCTTGTGCTCTCTCTGTCAAATAAATAAAAATCTTACAAAAAAAAAGATAACAGAGCTGGGTTTATAGGAAGGAAGCGCCATTGCTTCGTCCCCCATCATTTGTTCAGATCCCACACAGTTATTCATTGGGTAGATGTGCAGAGTAAAATTATTTTCACGTTGGGCTTATCTTAGTTTGGTCTGTTTTCTCTACTGTCCCTTTCTAGAAAGTGGCACTTAACCAGGTTCAGTGCCCTAGAGACTTGATTCATATAAAGGATCTAGATTTGACATTTGAGGTCACTTGAGGGTCAACAGTGTATTCCTTTCTTCCATATTTTTTTCCTTTCGTCCATTTTTAAAACAGGTGTGTTTTGTTTACAATCTCTTCACACTCATCACCAAACAAATATTTCATAAAAGTATTTATGAAGGCAAATGAGACCAGAACATGTAAATGTTAGATTCTCCCAAGCACTTTGTGGTTTCATACTCTAGGCTTCCGTGAAATGAATAAGTAGAACTAGATGAATTTGTAATTCCCTTCCAAGTCTTAAAAAGTTCAACTTGTCTATGTTATCTACATCAACTGCATTTTGCTACTTCTAATATAGAGCTATTGAATAATTTCTAAGCATATCCATCAAATATTATATAGCATTTTAGACTCACTAAGGTGGCAGAGAGAAAATTGAGGTTTGTCCAGTGTCTCGTTAACAGATTAAGGAATTGATTTGTCTGTCTTATGTCTATGCAGAGAAAAACAATTCATTTCAGCAAGCACTTACTATTGTGTGCAGAATGTTAGAAAATGCAGGTGATTCATGGATAAGTAAGACAGGGTCAAGGCGTGTGGGGGGCTCAAATGGTTAAGCATCTGCCTTCAGCTCAGGTCATGATCTCAGGATCCTGGGATCAAGCCCCACCTCCGTCTCCCTGCTCAGTGGGGAGTCTGCTTCTCCCTCTCCCTCTGCCTCTCCCCTCCGCTGTGCTCTTGCTTGCTCTCTCTCAAATGAATAAATAACATCTTAAAACTTAGAACTTACAATCCAGTAGTAAGGATAAGGATAGAGAAGCATTCTATTCTCCTGGAACCTGACCTGAAAAAATGTAGAATTAAGTTTTATCTCTGGGTGAAACTTGACTAATCATATAATTCAGTGTTTATACAGTTAAGGAAAATGAAGCTATAAAATATAAAATTACTTGCCCAATATAGCATTTATCACCTGTATCCCTTTCACGTTTAAACTTGTTCTCTTTCCTTTATATTTTGTTGCTTACATGGTAATAGCATTGTCCATTCATGTTTGCCCAGAGGCATAAGTGATCTAGAGATTAGACAATGGCATTTTAAAAATTAAGTTTGTTGGGGCACCTGGGTGGCTTAGTTGGTGAAGCATCTGCCTTCGGCTCAGGTCATGATCCCAGGGTCCTGGGATTGAGCCCCGCATCAGGCTCTCTGCTCAGCAGGGGAGTCTGCTTCCCCCTCTCCCTCTGCCGGCAGCTCCCCCTGCTTGTGCTCTCTCTCGCTCGCTCTCTCTCTCTGTTAAATAAATAAATAAATAATCTTTTTAAAAAATTAAAATTAAGTTTGTCTTTAGCATGCTCTCTCTTGAAAATGATAGGCCTCCCTGCCTGGATAATTCTCCATGTAATGGGTTCCTCCAGGACCTGTCTTGCCCCATCGGCTTCTTATCTACCTTGCTCAGTCTGAGCAGCTTAATGAGGTGGACTGGACACGTGGAAAGATGAAATATATGATAGGGGTGACCTTGAACCCGTATCTGGAAACAAAGTGCTTGTCTTAATCTGATTAGAATCAAATTACAAGTTTGCTGTCTGTCTTTTCTGTGGATAGTTAGAATGAACTCAGGGCAGCTCCTGAGTTACCATCCTTTCTTACTAACGCAGATATTCTTAGTCAGGAACTTCTCAGTGAAAGAACTACTCACTAATTCATAGCTGCTCTTTTATTTTTCTAAAAACTTGTCAGTCCATGCCACATTTCTTGTTTGCCTAGATCACTGGCCACTCATAAATGAAGGCTCTTTAAGTTTTAAATGTAATTGTTTGAAGTAGTTTTCCCCTTTATGACTGTTGGCTACTTGTGGTGGAGCCCATCAGTCTGATACATGAGTAAGTCAGTCACATAGACTCTGCTGTTGTTTGAGGATGTAGACCGTGCCTAGTTTGGTTTCTTTCCATGAAAAGTGCTTTCAGGGAATCGTGCTCAGACTATCCGAAGCAGTAGAGCTCACTTTGGTAGATGGTGAAGAAAAAGAAAATAATATTGAAATCAGCAAATAATCACAACATTAATTCTTCGCCAGTTCTATCAACATTTTCTCGTATCAGCCCCTCCATGGCCGTGAAGAAAAACAAGTGAGAATTCATTGTGGATGATCCCTGGGAGTTATTTTTATTATCAACAAAGGCAAAAAGTTAGAAGGGAAAACAGTGGCCTTTGTTTTATTGAAGAATTTTTTTTTTTAAGATTTTTATTTATTTATTTGCGAGACAGAGAGAGAACGTGCTGGGAGAGGGGCAGAAGGGAAAGGGAGAGGCAGACTCCCCAATGAGCAGGGAAGCCGGACTTGGGGCTCGATCCCAGGACCCCAGGATCATGACCTGAGCTGAAGGCAGACACTTAACTGACTGAGCCACCCAGGCACTCCGAAGAATTTTGAAAAGGATAAAAATCTAAGTGTTTTAGTTTTTGTCGTGGTAGTAATAGTAGTGATGGTGGTGGGGTTCTGGCCATTACACTCCTAAATTCTGACTGTCTTTATAAACCTACAGTCATAGCAAGTGCCCTGTCATCTCCCATCACCTGCCAAAGTTAATCTGGGGGGAAGTGTGTGTGTGTGTGTGTGTGTGTGTGATTTTAGGGTCTTTTACACTTCTTTTTCTTATTGACCTGACCTATTTTCTCTCTACCTCTACTGCATCATTTTACTGACTGTGTTTAGTACATCAGTGGGGCGGAACTTCATAAGTTTTTGACAATTCTGGCTGAGAACCTGTGTAAACCTAAGCCTACTACCTTTTGTAAATACAGTTGGTAACACTACGTATCTTTATGATCACTGTACCTCAAGAAAGACA
>NC_138382.1:62053588-62106755 GCF_054177405.1 Leptonychotes weddellii
GGGACTCCAGGATCATGACCTGAGCCGAAGGCAGTCGCTTAACCAACTGAGCCACCCAGGCGCCCTAAGCCCTATTTTATTAATGCATTATATCTCTTTACTTCTTCATCTCCTTTACTGCCTCCCTCCCCAAAGGACAATATAAATGTGGAATTCATAAAGCCATCAAGAGAATTTTAAAGTTCACCTACAGGGACACTTGAAACAGGGCCAGAGCTATTTCTCAGAATATCTGCTGACCCTGCGCAGGTCATCAAAAGGCAGGATTAGTCCAGTTGAACTGGTTGCTTGATCATGAGAACATAGTCCCTAAGCATGAATCCCTGTTTATGGTAGTATACTGTCTGTGACCTTGAATTTTGCCTATCTGTGCCTGCCTAAAGCTTATAAGTCACCAATAAAAGTAATGACTGCAGGGGTGCCTGGGTGGCTCAGATGGTTAAGCGTCTGCCTTCGGCTCAGGTCATGATCCCAGAGTCCTGGGATCGAGCCCCGCATCGGGCTCCCTGCTCGGCGGGAAGCCTGCTTCTCCTTCTCCCACTCCCTCTGCTTGTGTTCACTCTCTCACTGTGTCTCTCTCTGTGAAATAAATAAATAAAATATTTTTTAAAAAAAGTAATGACTGCAGAGAGCAGAAGAGCAACCAGACAGATTTGCCTTTTTTTTTTTTTTAAAGATTTTATTTATTTATCCGACAGAGAGAGACATAACGAGAGAGAGAACACACAAGTGGGGGGGAGTGAGAGAGGGAGAAGCAGGCTTCCCGCAGAGCAGGGAGCCTGACGCGGGGCTCAATCCCAGGACCCTGGGATCATGACCTGAGCCGAAGGCAAACGTTCAAGGACTGAGCTACCCAGGCACCCCCAGATTTGCCTTTGTTTAATGGTTTTACAAATCTAAAAAGGAACCTGACCTTAATCGTTGTAAGAAGAAAAACTTTCTTCCTAATCTTCCTTATCAGGAAACTGTAGGTAGTCTCCAGAAGAATTGTGTAAAGCTCTAGATTTTATCTGTCTGTGCTAGAGAAGAGGGACCACATGGCAGATGTCTGACCACTTCTGTGTAGTCTTTTTGTGGGGGTCTAATCTCCATAGTCCCTATGGATTACCGTTTCTTATCCATCATTGTGCAACACCAGGAAAATAAAAAAGAATTGGACGTTTAGAATAAAGTATTAAAAGTAAGGTCAGTGTTAAGACTCAGGATGGTCATCAGCATTCAGCCTTCTTGCCAATTTCCTAACTTCTGTTCATAAACTCATGTTTATTTTGGTAAAGATGCTAGACTTTGCAAACAATCCAGTCCTCTAGTTAAGCTTTATAGCGTGCCTGTGTTGGGAGGTGGGAGGTGGACAGGAATAGAGGAAACTTCTTTTTTGATGAGCCTCAGAAGTAAGCGGAGAAGGAATTAGACCCTTTAATACAGAGAAGTTTTGGAACCTATTTGTATAAATGCTGCACAATTCTTACTAAGTGAGGGGAAGGGGGGAGAGAGAATGAAATGCAAAGCTACATGGCGTGCACTGTGGAATGTGCCATCTCATTTTCCAGATCTAATAATGTTCAGGGCGAGAGAAACAACTTGACATGTAGCCGACTGAAGTACCCAACTGAAGATGAGATAAATTATTCCCTAGGAACTGAAGAGTGTAAAGCCTTCCTGAGAAATCAACTTCTTAGCTATTCTATGTGAACTAAATTCCATAGAAACTCAAGCTTGAGGGGCGCCTGGGTGGCTCAGTCATTAAGGGTCTGCGCCTTCGGCTCAGGTCATGATCCCAGGGTCCTGGGATCGAGCCCCGCCTCGGGCTCCCTGCTCCACGGGAAGCCTGCTCCTCCCTCTCCCACTCCCCCTGCTTGTGTTCCCTCTCTTGAGTTCTCTCTGTCAAATAAATAAAATAAAATCTTTAAAAAAAAAAAAGACACTTGTGCTTGATTTTTTTTTTTTTTCTGTAGTCAATTCCTAGACTATTTCTCTTGTATTTCCAGGGAGTTTCCTATGCTAGAAGAAGGAGCTATTATGACCTAGAGCTGTCCTGTGAGTGTCGATAGCCACTTTGTGGTCTCGGAGACAGGATAAGTGGAAAGGGCCCTGAAAATGGTCTTGGCTTGAAGACTTTGTGGGAGAGAAGCAAACAGCTAATATTTTGATTACGTTTTCTCCCACAGGGTTTATTCATTGGAATTTCCTTATCTAAGGTCTTTTATCCCCTCATATTCCACATAATGATAACACTACCATTTGCCAGGCACTCTGCTAGATGCTTTTTTAGCCTTTTATCTCCTTCATGCTCCCAGCATCCTCCATGATCTACTAGCTCCAGAGAGGGTGAGGGACTTTCCCGGGTTGTACAACTGGAGCACCTTCAAAAGTCCTCGACAGATGTTTTCCAGCTATGTTGTTGAGCTCCTCGCTCCATTCTCCAATATAAAGGTGCTTCTCCAGTATGGGTCCCTCTTAAATTCTGTTAGAGAGAATGAGTTTGCCTGAACTGGCAAAAATGTAAATGAAAATACCATATTCCTAATTTTTCCACCTAGCTCTAAACTCAACTTGGTAACTAAATATTGGGGGTGGATTTTATTGGTAGATTGAAAGTCAGGAATCCTAAGAATTTTTGTTGTTGTTGCTTTTCAGTTTTATCCCTGAGTGATATATTCAGATTTTTTTTGGTTCATATTCTTCTTTATAAATAATTTGTAAATTTGATGAAGTAGAAGGCTAAGGATAAGAAGAGAAGTGAACAGTGGAGGTTTTAAACAAAAACAGGAAGATAAGCCTGGAATTAACATGTGTACATAGTTTGTCCTAAAACCAGAAATCCAGTGAATCAGTAAATATAAAAATTTTGCTGAGGTTCCACCTGTCACTCATCATTACTAACTCATTCACGGGTTCCATTAATTGCAGTTGCTTTACAAATCAGGAAACTTGATTACATAAAAAGTATAGTACAGCTACTTTATAGACCTTGACCCCAGTTCTTAGAGACAATAACGTGGAGCTACGTTAGAGAAAACAGTACTTGGACAGCAGCAAGTGGTTAAAGTTGGCTGTGGAGTCTAGAGAGGCTTGAGTAAAGCAAAGACAAAAGAGCACAGCTCATGGTGGCGCCTGGGTGGCTCAGTCGTTCAGCGTCTGCCTTCGGCTCAGGTCATGATCCCAGGGTCCTGGGATCAAGCCCTGCATCGGGCTCCCTGCTCCGTGGGGAGCCTGCTTCTTCCTCTCCCACTCCCCCTGCTTGTGTTCCCTCTCTCGCTGTGTCTCTCTCTGTCGAATAAACAGAATCTTAAAAAAAAAAAGAGCACAGCTCATGATCAAACCATTTTTTTCAGATTATAAATTGAAACAGCAAATGGTATTGCCATGTCGCTGTTTCTGATTTATTTTCACTTCAATACCCATTTTTATTCTGGAAGAAGCTGAGCTTGGATCTTCTTAGATTAAAGCTATCAAGGGAAGCAGACTAACACTAACCAACTGCCAGATTACCTCCTGTAAGTAGAATTTCTCTTCTAGAGAGAATGAGTTAGGGGTGTTTGATTGCTATAGAAGATCAGTTTTCCAAATACATAGGGCACATCACTGGAAAGTCAAGTAGGAAGAGAAAAGAATATAATTGTTTTTATTTTTATGCTTTAATAATAAGTTGTGTATATATTTCATTTGAGTTTGGCGTATTCCCATGGCATCTTTCCTGGAACAGACTTTTAGTAAGCCTAAGGACTTGCCAGAATTGGTTTGAATATGTGCCTATGGTACATGTTTGCACATTAATCCACCCGATTTGTACCTTCCTATTCATATACTATTGGGCAAGCCTTGCATAGGATTCCATTACAAGAAAACCATTGTCCACTCACAATGAAAAGAAGTAGATTCTATTCCTGCTCTATTTCCTAGTATATTTGAATGTGAAATTTATCCTATAAAGATGACACTTCAGAACAGGTGCATACTTTGAAAGGTGTTCTTAAGATTTGTACAAATGAATTATTGGGCCAGCGATATGTCTGAAGAGATTTGATTACATGCCTCCATTTAGCAGGTTTCTCTAACTGGTAATGAAGTACCTGAACAATTAGGAAACTATAGGTCTTAAAAACTGTCGATGGGGGGTGCCTGGTTAAGCAACTGCCTTTGGCTCAGGTCATGATCCTGGAGTCCCTGGATCGAGTCCCGCATCGGGCTCCCTGCTGAGCAGGGAGTCCTCTTCTCCCTCTGACCCTAACCCCTCTCATGTGCTCTCTCATTCTCTCTCTCTCAAATAAATAAATAAAATCTTAAAAAAAACCCAAAACTGTCAATGGGAAGAATATGTGAAAATTAATCAAGGATATTTAAGGCTACAAATCTTAAGTAATTTGTGGTGCTAAGATCTTGCTTTTTAAACTGCCCTTTACATGTCTTCTTATGCCCAAAATGAAAAATTGCAACTGTTCGGTTTCCCCTTTTAGGTTTTAGCCTTGAGGCTTCTTGGGGAAAGACTCTATGTCTAGTTCATCTCTGTATCTCCCTCAGTCTTTTACACCAGAAGACACTGCAAGTAATCACTGAATTTATGGCGAGGATTCAGGTTGATAATGTGAAATAAAGTTATCCTTATGGTTTTCTTTTGCTATAATCACTTTCCAAACTCTTACTGGAAGAGAACAAATTGTGACTTCTACTTGAGTCTCTTCGTGAGGATGTGTTCTCAGTCTTCCTGGCTGGCAAAAGTCTTTTTATTCTTATTTCGCTGCAATTGCTTAGCTCAAAAACCATAATCTATCATCACTCAGATACCAGGGATCTCTCCATTCTACCATGATTCTTTAACTGAAAACTGCTGCCCACTTAACCATTTTTCCCATCATTGAAATTTTATGGGTGCTGTCGTGTTGATTATTTTTGTGTGTTGTTTTTTATCCTTTGCTATAAAAACTTTATGGACAAGGACCCTATTATATATGTCCTTTATGCCCATGGTATTAATAATGCCAGATTGTCAAGCTCTATAATTATGAAGTAATATAGTGTCTGGCATGAAAGTTATTTATATTCACAGTTGAACTTTGATTATCCCTAACTGATGCTTTGCCTTGATCCTTTGCTGGAAATTCAAGCCTATTTCTTGAGCTTGCTCTCATAGAATCATGAGATGGGAGTTTGAAGAGGGAAAAATAGATGCCTGAATAATTGTGCTTTTAAGTTATACATGCCTCCTTGGATGTATATAGGTTTCCTACCTAAGGTATGCCTTTTCTCCACCTCTTAGTAATGTTGCCATTTTACCCTGTTTGTTGCCTTCATCCCACTAATCATACACCATGAAATTGTTCTGTTTACTCTACTTCCTTGTTTCTCTTTCCATGAGGTACCTTGTTTGTCTTACTTTCTGAATTACTAGCACTTAGCTCAGAGTTTGGCACATAGTAGGAGCTTGATAAATATTGATTGATTGAGTGAGAGGCACACTCAGGCTCATGAACATGAATACCTACTTGGAATTTTTTTTTTTTCTTTTTTAAGTAGACTGTATACCCAGCATGGAGTCCCAACTCAGGGCTTGAACTCACGACCCTGAGATCAAGACCTGAGCTGAGATCAAGAGTCAGAAGCTTAACCAACTAGCCACCCAGGCACCCCCTACTGGGAATTTCTAAAGCACTCTTTCCGCCACAAACTGGAGTCAAGGGACACATAAAGAGAATCCACCAACACCTCTATTTTCAGCTTCCCACTCCCCACCCCCACCCCAGCTACAGGAGTTTTTGCTCCTTGGTTTATGTCCCAGATGGACTTTTGCAGTAAAGCAGTGATGTGGTAGTAAAGACACAAGGCTGAATGTACAGTTGTCTGGACTTAATTTAATATAGAACATTCAATTTATACCTTGTTTTCAGTGTTCTTAGCGCTAATGCTGAGCTAGGATTGAAATTGTATCTTCTGAGCACACTGCTTGCCCAGGGCAGTAATAGACCTTTTCTTCAAGTTTAAATTAGCCGTAGGCTGGTTGTCCTGTATGTGAAAATGTATTCTTAATATCTTGATTGAACACAGGCCATCCAATTAGGTCAATTATTTGAAGCACTTGCATTTTATCTACTGACATTTATGATTAGAAAGCCTTAGAGCAGTTAAATTTCATTAATGGCATCAATTTGTCCACTGTTACAAATTGTCTGTTTCGAAACCTGCAACCCAAAGAAACTATTTTTCTTCTCCTCATCTTAGATTTAAATTTGAACATACATTGAACATATCTATTAAAGGAACTACTTTGCAGAATAAGGCTTAGGTCTCTGAAACCCTAGGTGCAAATCCCTTGTGCCACAATCTCCAGAGGTAATCGTATTGGATGAAATTGCACATAAATAGTTATCAAGAATCAAGATTTTAGGGGCGCCTGGGTGGCTCAGTCGTTAAGCGTCTGCCTTCGGCTCAGGTCATGATCCCGGGATCCTGGGATCGAGTCCCACATCGGGCTCCCTGCTCAGCGGGAAGCCTGCTTCTCCCTCTCCCACTCCCCCTGCTTGTGTTCCTGCTCTCGCTCTCTCTCGCTCTGTCAAATAAATAAATAAAATCTTAAAAAAAAAAAAAGAATCAAGATTTTAGGGGCACCTGGCTGGCTCAGTTGGTAGAACATGTGACTCTTGATCTCGGGGTCATGAGTTCAAGCCCCATGTTGGGCATAGAGCTTACTTAAAAAATGTTTTTCAAAAAGAATCAAGGTTTTATATAGTGAAGTTATTATGTATAATTCTTTTTCTTAAAAGAATCTCCTGCTGACTCAACTTTTCCTGGAAACCTGGACCATTCCCACCATAAGGAGACAAGCCACATGGCTTACAACAGTACAACAGTACCTCATCACCATCATCCAACCACTTCGGCCTCCCACTCCCATGGCGGGGGAATGGGCAACATGATGATGGTGAGTGCTACAGGAGAGGCTACCCTTTTCCACCCACTTGGGTATTAGAAATAATCGAGTCTTAGGTCTGGCAGGTTATTATCTTTAAAGGTCAGTTTACCCAGGAAGAAAAGCGCAGGCAAAGACAAGACAAGTGATTTGCCCAAGATCATGTGGCAGGTTAATTTCAGAGTCACACCAGAACCAGGATTTCTTGGACTCTTCTGTCTTCCTTCCTTTCAGAATTGACCCTTTTCTGAATTAAGTTCTGGTATTCATGCTTTGTATAGAAAAGAAAAAAAGACAGTACACTTACCATGATACGCACTGAGGAATGTATAGAATCGTTGAATTGCTACATTGTGCACCTGAAACTTACATTAACACTGTATGTTGACTATACTGGAATTAAAATTAAAAAGAGAGAGAGAGAAGGTTGGAGGGAAAGCAAGGGAGAGTACTTGTGGAGTGTCTGTGGTAGTAATGAAGGAGAAAGTCTGCCACTTCAATGAATGTCTCTTATTATCCAGATCTGATACTTTTAAATGCTCTCAGCTTCTTTACCTGAAATTCTCATTTAGAATCTTCAATCCTGTCTAACTGACTTGTTTTTGGTTTACTGGCAGCATATGACCTTCTACTTCGGCTTCAAGAATGTGGAGCTATTGTTTTCTGGTTTGGTCATCAATACTGCTGGAGGTGAGTAAGCCACCCTCACCAGGTGGTATTCAGAGGTGACACTCACATGAGAGACAGTGACAAAGAATCTGGAAACCCAGCACCTCTTCCTGCTGTAAGTACTGAATGGTTATGGTTACGATACATAATCATCTTCCTCTTAACTATCTACAAGGTAAGGATACACAATGCTTACTTTGGTCCTATAGGAAACCTCCCTTGAATAACATGTGTATGTTACGGGGCGCCTGGGTGGCTCAGTCGGTTAAGCATCTGACCCTTGATCTCAGCTCAGGTCTTGATCTCAGGGTCGTTGAGTTCAAGCCCCACATTGCGCTCCATGCTGGGTGTGGGGCCTACTTAAACAATAATAACAACTTGCGTGTGTTTTAGAGTTTCTGAAAAATAATTTAGAAACCAGATAGGAGTCTTTCGCAAATCCATTTCCTTTCATCCTTTTCCAGAGTGCTTCCTTATTTGATAAGTTACTGATCCTGGACATAAGGCTATAGTCAAGTTAAAATGACATAAGAAGCATTTTGTAAACAGACCACAAAATAACTCTAGGTGGAGAGCTAATCATCCAGTACAGTCCTTCCATTTTACAGATAAATTAAGTCTCAAATACGGAAATGGTTAGCCCTAAATCACACAGTGTGAGTGTGTCAGAGATTGGACAGGGACCCAGACTTTCTAGAGCTGCCTACTCCAGTGCTGTTTCTAGCGTATCAAACTGGTCTACATCATTCCTGATTCTTCGCATGGCTCATCTTAGTGTCAGTCCTACTTTTGGGGTAACTAATACCCATTTTTGTGTGTCTGTAATGTTGAGTGGGCATGCCTTAAATTCAAATTGCACAAGCTCAGTGGTCAGTTGGACTGCTTTAAGCATCAGGTATATCTTTGGAGCCACAAAAATCAATTTGGGGAAAGAGGGGAGCATTTAATTCCGGTAGTGTGTTAAATCAGCAGTTTGAGTATATTTGTATCATTACCAACACTTCACAGTGTGAAAGACTTAGAACTGAAATGTCTGGGGACGTCTGGGTGGTGCAGTCGGTTAAGCATCCAACTCTTGATTTTGGCTCAGGTCATGATCTCAGGGTCCTAGGCCTGAGCGCTGCACTGGAGTCGGCTTGAGGATTCTCTCCTTCCCCCTGGCTGCTCCCCACTCCTGCTCATGCTCTTTCTCTCCCTCAAATAAAAATAAATCTTAAAAAAAAGAACTGAAATGTCTTTTCAAGAAATAGCACTTTATTTTTTTTAAGTTTTTATTTTTAGTTAGTTAACATAGTGTGTATTAGTTTCCGGTGTATTTAGTGATTTAACATATAGTGATTTAACAATTCCATACATTACCCTGTGCTTATCACAAATGCCCTCCTTAATCCCCATCACCTATTTCACTCATTCCCCCCCCCCCACTCCCCTCCCCTCTGGGAACCATCAGTGTGTTCTCTATAATTAAGAGTGGTTCTTGATTTATCTCTCTAGTTTTTTCCCCTTTGCTCAAGGAAGTAGTCAACACTTTAAAATGTTGTTTTATGGGCACCTGGGTGGCTCAATCGTTAAGCGTCTGCCTTCGGCCCAGGGCATGATCCCAGGGTCCTGGGGTCAAGCCCCACATAGGACTCCCTGCTCAGTGAGGAGCCTGCTTCTCCCTTTCCCTCTGCCTGCCACTCCCCCTACTGTGCTCTCTATCTGTCAAATAAATAAAATCTTTAAAAATACATATATCTATCTATCACCACAGTCACAAAAAATAAAAACAAACAAAAAGGTTGTTTTATTCCCCTTTTGCATATTCTACATTGTGTCATAACAAGCTGATTTATGACACCAGGTAGCCAGACCTGAAGGTGATTGTTGTTCAGATGATTTTTTGTGTCATAATCAGAAAATGAGTATGTTCTCCAGTGGAGGCAATGGTTTTCACTAATTGAAAACCATCTTCACTCTTTTCCCTGTCTGTCTGCCTGCCTGCCTGTGCAAATAGAGAGGTAGCAATATAATGTATTTGGAAATTGAGAGTAGCTCTCTTCTATGTTGTCTCTCTAGCTTGGACAACACACCAGCTAGTGATTTTGCATGTGTGACCGTACCACCATCTTTTCCTTCTCTACTTAGAAATGGCTGGAGCTTTTGTGGCAGTGTTTTTACTAGCAATGTTCTATGAAGGACTCAAGATAGCCCGAGAAAGCCTGCTGCGCAAGTCACAAGTCAGCATCCGCTACAATTCCATGCCCGTCCCAGGACCAAATGGAACCATCCTCATGGAGACACATAAAACTGTTGGGTAAGAAGACTGAACAGATCCAGACAGACGTTCTGGAGAGCTGGATGAGTTAAGCAGCAAAACAGCTATTTTATTAGCAACAGTCCTCTTCTTGAGTTAGTAGTGATTCTAAGGTTGTGAATCATGAGCAGGCCAAAGAAGGAATGATAGGAACCCTTCTGAGCATGAACATTTGTTCTGAATTGTAAGCCTTGGTCACTGTGGAAGAAGGTAAGGAATCTATATTTTAAAATATTTGCCCAAATTGAAAAAGGAAAAAAATATGTTTGCCAAAATAATAATATGCAGATTAAAAGAAATTCAGGTCAGGTATAGAAGAATGACAGAATCCAATTGATTCTTTCCTATAACAAATTGTATGCCCCCAGCTCTATTTTCATTTTGTTTTATAATATAAGATGTACAGATGTCTGTATTCTGTCAATGCAAGTATTTGGATGACTACTGGCTTTCCCACAGATTGGCAAATGCTTTTTGAGATTTTTGAGTTTTAATAGAAATGTAGGTCTTAAACTAGAGTTCAAGGAATCCTATAAATCAATATGCTACTTTCAAGTAACCACAATGTTACTTATTCCCATTGTAACTGATGAGCTTATTAAAGCCCAAACATGTTGTGACTTACCTAAGGTGACAGAACTAGTGAGCGACAGAGGGGCTAGCCAAGGCTCCTGACTCCTGGTTAAGTACTTTGTACTCTACTACCCAACCCTCAATTCTATTTCCATTCTTTAGAATGTGAACGTTGCCAAGGTGGAAGGCCTGAACATGTTTAAATAAGTAGGGGAGGGTTTAGGGCTTCCCTTTTATAGGAGCCAAGGTAGAGTAAGTTAGGGGATTAGTCCTCCTTTGTCTCCTCTCCTCCCAAAGAGGGTTCCTCCTGCTGACATATAACTGTATCTGGCCAATGCTGATTATCCAGGCAGCCCTATCGTGTTTCATTTCCAGGGACCGTAAACAACCTGCATACACACAAGTAGCCATGAGTTGCCGGGATGGCTGTGAAGGAGTGCAGTTCAAGCTGAGCTCCCAACCACAATTGCTCCCCCTTTATCCTGATCTTCAGAGCTGCCTGAACACTCCTAAGGGTCCCTGATGGTTGTGTCCCTGTTTACTCTCCAGGCAACAGATGCTGAGCTTTCCTCACCTCCTGCAAACAGTGCTGCATATCATCCAAGTGGTCATCAGCTACTTCCTCATGCTCATCTTCATGACCTACAACGGCTACCTCTGCATTGCAGTAGCTGCTGGGGCCGGCACTGGATATTTCCTCTTCAGCTGGAAGAAGGCAGTGGTCGTGGACATCACGGAGCATTGCCATTAACATTAAACTCCATGGTGTGGCCTTATCTATTGCAGTAGGAAGCAGTTCAAGACTGAAAGACGTGATTCCTACTCCAACCTTCCCTTCTTGCTCCTTATCTCCTTACACACACACACCCCTGCTCAACAGAGGTTTAGCTCCTTATCTCCTCACACACACACACCCCACCCCACCCTCAACAGAGGTTTAGCCTACAGTCTCTGAGCGAAGTGAGAACCTCCCTGTTTGTTCTAATGAGCTGAGATTCCCTCAGGAGATGTCCTCTCCTCCCCCATCATCCTAGATCCAAATTATATGTTCTTGTCCAAGTCAGGTCGCTTTCTGTTCAATGACTTGATCACTGCTTCCTTTTTTACTCTTCTGTTTTTATTTGGTTAACAGACAGTATGTGAATTTGGTGGGTTTTTCCTGGGCCAGTGATGGAGAGAGACTCACTTCAGCTAGGATTGATGGCAGCTGAGGGAAATTCTCGCCCAACTAAACCCAGAACACAAACTTAACATTGAAAAGTGAGCTCCAGTCTTTGGATGCGAGGAGTATGAAGTACATTGTGCCTTTCAGTGTGATGTGTGGTACCGAAATCTCGGTAGTTTGCAGAAAGGTGGTTTGAGACTAAATATGGGCCTGGAGCTTGCAGAAGTGTGTGTGCATTCTTGGGTGGCTGACTCATCAACTTGTATTCCTACTTAACATTTTGATCAGAATGAACTTGTCAATCAAAAAAAGAAGAGGACAATCAATTTGAGAAAAATAGAAATAGATATTTTAAAATAAAACCATTGATATTTTACTTTCGGTACCTTGGATTGTCACAGCTGAATGAAGCAAAAGAATGTGAATTGTTTTCTTTTGTTATTGTTTTCAGGTGTTGGCCTCTGAACCAGTTTTCAAACTTTAGCCTGCATCAGAATCACCTGGAGGGCTTGTTAAAACAAATGTTAAAACTAGTGTTAAAACACTAGTTTCTGGGCCTCAACCCGGAGCCCCAAAATTGGCATTTCTAACAAGTTCCCAGGTGATGTCCCTGCTGATGGTCAGGGGACCATGCTTTGAGAATCTCTGCTTTAAACTAAGGAGGTGTCACCTGGTGGGGTGAGCTACCTGGTACTGGGCACAGGAATTTGAATTGACAATTGGTAGGTAGTATGTCTAAGCTTAATTCGTGTACTAAATGCTGCTGGTCAATACTTAATCATTCCACAAACATGTATTCATCTCCAGCTGTGTGTACGTGTGCCCAAGGACTGTAGCTAAAGTAACTTTTATCAGTATGTATGAAATCACTAGTCTTTATTTTTAAAGGTCTGTGGTTTCTTGGAAGTAGCTCAAAGATTAAGGAAGACCTTTGATCTGCAGTGTAAAATCAGCCAGTCATGGGTCAGGAGGGCAAAAGCCCAGCCCTCTCTTCGGAGAGGTTTAGGGTATGGTCTGCTGATGACCAGATTTTCCTCAGCCCCCAATATCCATGTCCACACCAAGCAGATCCTCGTTCTCTATGTGACTGTCTTTGTTACTCTTGGGGGTTTCGATAGATCACATGTGGCCAAAACTTCTTTTTCTCAATGAAGAATCATATTGGACTTTTATTCTGTTCAGTTAGTTTACACCACAGCCTGGTCCTCAATCCAGACTACCTGTGTGAAGTGACTCTTCCCATGCTGGTCTGTTAAATCCTGCCCTCCTTGGTGCTAGACTCCAGTCGTGCCTCAGGGCACACGAGAAAACACACAACTCTTCTGTTGGCCTCTGTTGTGGTTTTGAAGTTTGTACTTTCTCTGTGGGTGCCAGTTAAATATTGGAGAGCGAGGAATGTGTACTTCCCTGGCTTTAAACCAAGAGAAGGTTACAAGCTTACTGGATCGAGGGTAAAATCTGAGAACCAACATTTAGAGTTTTGTGCTTTTCTCTCATTCCAACCCCTTGTAGTACTGATCTTTCGCATGAGCGGAGTGAATGACAGGTAGTGACAGAGTCCAAAATGAAGGTGTAAATAGCCAATTATTGTCTCAGTAGCCAAGGAATAATAAAACTGTGAGAAATAAAATAGGACTCAATGTAAAAGTGACCCTGGTGCTCTCTAGAAATCTTGGCCTGAGCTGCTATAAAATACCCTTTCAGAAACAAGACCTTATCAGTAAGGTAAGAAAAATCAAGGCCAGTTAAGGCAAAGTGCTGTGAATTTGAAACTCAGTGGAGAAACATCAGTCTGGGATAGGTCTTCAGGTATTCAAGATAGAGTGTCATGAAAAACCTGAATTCCAGCAATTCTTAGATTAGGTTGCCAAAGGAGGAAGGTAGTGAAGGAGAAAAAATGGAAAGCTTAAATTCCATCTTTCTTGAGCTTTTAGATTGTGATAATGATCTCATTGACTTTCATTTCTGTATCCCTGTTGATCTGGAATTTAGTGCCTGACTTTTGTTCTTTTGGATCCAAATTTCTCTTTTCCTCCTTCCCTGTTCACATCTCTGAGAAGCCGGTATCCCCATTTCTTTGGCCCCCTATTCTGCTTTCCTTTCCCTTTCTTTCAGTCTTTAATCCCATGTATGCAGTTTATGAAATCTCCCTAGCCCTCCTGAGGCAGTGGAGATACCAACCAGAAGTTGTAAAACTTAGTAGAGACCTGATGCACATTTTGAGGAGAAATTGTCCTGTTGGAATTGCTAGAAGGGCTACCTACTGGCACCATCAGCAGAGTTACAGAATCTTAGGTGCTGTCTAAGGAGGAACTTGGAGGAACACGCAGCCCCTCATTGCCTACAAACAGGGAATCCTCTGTGTCCACCAGGGAATTAGAAATTAAGGTTTCTTCACTACTTCTATGGTAGGGCTGTCTGGAATTCTGTTTCAGACTGTGAGGCTCTGGGCTTGGAATCTAGCCACAAGGGGTTTCTTATAAGGAGCTGGAAGGGGAGGGGGCAGGGGTTACACGTTCATGTCATTTCATTTTGATCCTGCTCTCTCCATGTTTCTTTCAGAAGATACATCTAAAGATACAAAGTCTGCATTTGATATAATGCCTTAATCACTGAGTCTACAATTAATGTTGACTGTTTTAGATTGTAAGCTCCTGGAGAGCAGTATTGCTGTAGTAGGAATGTGTTAACAGTGTCATATGTGAAAGAACAAAATAAATACTTTGATTTTGTGATTCTATGCATGTCTTTCTACCCAGAGTGATTATCAGGATAAGTGGTCTCTCCATTGGCCATTACCGTAAGTTTTTAAGATGTCAGTCTTTTAAGTGGCAAGATCCCTTTATAGTTTTCATCTCACTCTCCTCTCCTCTTACTCTACTTAAAATGACAAGCTTGGGACACCTGGGTGGCTCAGTCGGTTGAGCGTCCGACTTTTGGTTTCAGCTCAGGTCATGATCTCAGGGGTCAAGCCTGGTGTGGGGCTCCGTGCTCAGCGGAAAGTCTGCTTGAAGATCTCTCTCCCTCTCCCTCTGCCCCTCCCCCTGCTCACCCTCTTTCTCTTTTAAATAAATCTTAAAAAAATATAAAAATAAAAATAGGGGCGCCTGGGTGGCTTAGTCGTTAAGCGTCTGCCCTCGGCTTAGGTCATGATCCCAGGTCCTGGCATCGAGCCCCACATCGGGCTGCCTGCTCAGCGGGAGCCTGCTTCTCCCTTTCCCACTCATCCCACTTGTGTTCCCTCTCTTGCTGTGTCTTTCTCTGTCAAATAAATATTAAAAAATAAAAATAAAATGACAAGCAGCAGCTTTCTGCCCACAGGTTCTGTCCCTGTGCTTTAATAAAACCACCTTTTTGCACATAAATAAATAAATAAAAATGATAGGGGGTGCCTGGGTGGCTCAGTCGTTAAGCGTCTGCCTTCAGCTCAGGTCATGGTCCCAAGGTCCTGGGATCGAGTCCCGCATTGGGCTCCCTGCTGAGCAGGGAGCCTGCTTCTCCCTCTGCCTGCCGCTCCCCCTGCTTGTTCTCTCTGTCAAATAAATAAATAAAAATCCTTAAAAAAAAGACAAAATTTTAATTTTGTTCTCATTTATAAAGGCAATAACAGTACCATTTCAATTTAGGAGCAATATATATAAAGCACCTAGCACTTAATAGGCAACCAAACCATAGTAACTTTTTGATTATTTTTACTCCAGCTTTCATGAAATTAAAGGTAAGCTCTTCTGGGTGAGTTTAGTATCTCTTCACAAGCACTTGACTATAATCTAGGAATGAACCCTAGGACCTAAGGAATAAGAGAACCAATGCATGTAATTTCAGTTGTGTCTAAAAGGATTTATAGCTGCAATAGGCAATAAAGAAGCTATTAATCTGGTGAATGCCTCATTCTTTATAGATAAAATAGCATAAGATAGATAAAATTTCATGAGAACTGAAACAGCATCCCCTCCCTCCACCCCTGAGAACCCCACCTTCTAGACCCAGCAGGGGGAGACTGGGAAAGCAGTGTAGCAACAGTTTAGAAACTTGGGTTCAGAGATCAGTATGCCTGGTTCAGATCGCAGCTCTACCCCTTAATTAGCTGAGCATTAGTTTCACCTTTTATAAAATTAGTATCTAGTACTCTCCTCATTGGAGTTAAAGATTGAGATAATCTGCGGAAAGCACTCAGTATAGTGCCTCCGAGTGTTGGCTCATCAGGAGGGAAGCAGAAATTCAGGAGGCACAATGTTTTATGCTTTTGTGCCTATTTGTGCTGGGAAGCTAGTGACGGAGCTTAGGCAGAGGCTTGTTTCTCCCGTTTTTTGCCCTTCCATATTGGCCTTTGTAAGCTTCAAGGTGATGTAACTCAGTTTTCCCATCTAGAGCCTGACTTGCTGTGTCTCTAAGACCATTAAAATAACAGAATGGAAGGACCTAGATCAAACTGGAAGAATAAAGGTTTTTTTTTTTTTATTATCTTAATCCCCATACATTACAGAATAAAGGTTTTCTAAGAATGGTTGGAGGAAGAAGAGAAACTATATATCCTCCTTTCCCTGCCTCTCCCACATTCTTTTTATTTTTTTTAAAGATTTTATCCATCTTCGAGAGCGAAGAGAGCACAGGAGCAGGGAGAGGGGCAGAGGGAGGAGAAGCTGACTCCCCAGGACCCCGAGATCATGACCTGAGCCAAAATCAGACACTTAACCGACTGAGCCGTCCAGGCGCCCTTCCTCCACATTCTTAATACCCAGCCTTAAGCTACCCCTAGAAAAATTGGGCAAAATCTTGCTAAGGGATCTCTTCAGAACTGATGACTCCAGAGGTTCCTTCTACCACAGTTGGCAGTTTCCTGTAGTTGAATTAAATGGTAAAAACAACAGGACATGATTTTTTTTACACTTTATTTTTTTAGTAATCTCTACACCCAAAGTGGGCCTCAAACTCATGACCCCGAGATCACGAGTCGCATACTCCTCCAACTGAGCCAGCCAGGCGCCAACATGATTCTCAATCACCCTCTCGACTGGCTCTTAGTGGGAAAAATTCTTAGGCAAGTTGGGAAAGAAAGGAAAACTGGAATGATGGTAATTCTGTTAGGAGCATTCCTATTACTGTGTTTCCCTCCACTGTCTGTCCCCCTCCCCAAATTACACTCAGACTAGCTACAAAGCCATTCTGTAAACAGATTCTGGAAACCCACAGCCACCTTTACACAAAATCATTAGAATCTAATCTCCACCAGGGCAGGGATCTTTGATTTTGTTCACTGATGTTACTAAGTGCCCAGAACAGTATCTGGCACATAACACGAACTCAATAAAATACTTGCTGAATAGATGAGTTGAAAGTCAGTGCCAGGGATCAACTGAAGTGTTCTGTGCTTCAAGTCTCTCAATAAAGGTGGGAAGAATGATGTTACCTCTTGTAGCAATTACCTTTTAAAGTCTGGGGGGTTAACAGTGCTATGATTATGCTTCATTAAAGGTGTCGCACGCTTTTCCAAAAATATATTTATTTTTAAAAACAAAAATCAGACAAGTTTTATAGAGTCAAATTTTCCAGAGACAAACTAGAGTTTAGATTTCCACTTAGAGCAAAAGTTAAGCATCAGTAATCTCATGCAGAAGTGTTTCTCTGCAGGAGGTAAAACATTCTGCTTCACTGCATGCACTCAATTCTCTAAATCTTGTTTGTACTTCTGCCATCATTTTACTCCATTCCAGGGCTCTGGCATGCCAGACAATCCGCCTCTAAAATTCAAAACTTCCAAATTGAGATGAACGATTATTGGGCTTGGGTTGGGGTTTATACCCAATTCGATCATTAATCATTTGTTCCCGGCTCTTGGGGTCACTGCTCAGCCCAATGGCACCTTCTCCATCACTGATTCCTACGACGTCCACTTCTTCCTTTTGTTTCTTACGGGTCTGGAAGTATAAAAGTCTTAGGATTAAGACAATGTTCTTTCCATTAGCAAACATTTATTTGGCACCTGCCATGCACCAGGCATAGGGTGAAGGCTAGGGTTAGGGCCTACAAAACGATAAGCGGAAATCCTAGGTTTAAATGGATAGTAAGGGTACAAGCGGGGATACAGGGACATGGCGAGAAAAGATATAACCCCTACCCTCCAGGATGTCACAGTCTAACAAGGAAATAGGTAAAGAGACAAGGACAACAGGGTGATCACAGCTATGACAGGAAAGTCCACACTGCTAAAGAGACATAAAGAAGAGATAAGGAGTTGGGTGTGTCGTGGCAGAGCTTCAGAGCAGGAAGCTGCAATTAGAAAGATAAATAATATACGAGAAGATGGATGTTAGCTGAAACTACTGTGGTCATCATTTCACAATATATGTAAATTACACCATCATGCTCTATGCCTTAAACTTACACAGTGGTATATGTCAGTTATTTCTCAATAAAACTAGAAAAAAAAAGATAAATAAGTTGGCAGACAAGGGAAAGAGAAGGGTGTTTCTTTTTTCTCTTTCAAGATTTTATTTTAAGTAATCTCTACACCCAACATGGGGTTCAAACCCACAACCCCGAGATCAAGAGTCCCATGCTCTACCGACTGCACCAGTCAGGCACCCAGAAAAGGGTGTTTCAGCAAATGTATTATTCAAGAGAATAGATGGAAAAATTAAGGGACTGATAAAGCAATAACCACCAGAAATTAACAACTTCACTGACACCATGAAATTAAATGTAACACAGGAATACAAGGTTTTGTGCTATCTTATCAAAAGGCCTGAATTTTGAGGTTTCATTTTGTTTCCAGGTAAAAGGTTTGGCTCTTGGGGCGCCTGGGTAGCTCAGTCAGTTGAGCATCCACCTCTTGATTTCAGCTCAGGTCATGATCTCAGGGTTGTGAGATCTGGCCCTGCATGGGGCTCCGTGCTCAGCACAGAGTCTGCTTGAGATTCTTTCCCCCTCCTGCTGCTCCTCCCCCTGCTTGCACACTCTCTCTCTCTCAAATAAGTAAATTAATTAAATCTTAAAAAAAAAAAAGTTTGGCTCTTAAGTCACAAGTGACTGCAGAATTCACCAAGTCGGTATCTCAGTTTGATCATTTTTTTTAAAGATTTTATTTTTAAGTAATCTCTACACCCAACGTGGGGCTTGAACTCACAACCTCAAGATCAAGAGTTGCACAATCCACCAACTGAGCCAGCCAGGCACCCCTCAGTTTGATATTTTTGAAAAGAGAGATTAACACTTATCCCTTAACTACTACTACCTGACTATACGATGATATTAGATAATAATATTCTCTGAGAGAGTGAACAAATGTTTTATCTAGCATTCCTTGGAAGAATGGCTTGACTACTCTAACCACTGGAATCGCCACCATTCTTCACCACTTACTAATGAACTCAGCATTAAATGCCAATGTCACAGTATCATACTAAATCAAATAGGGTATTACTTTATATGTGTGTGTGTATAAAATGACCTTTCTGAGTTACTCTCTAGTCTACACTACCAATAAGTAACATTACAAATAACTTAGTGAAAACAGGTTAAAAGGCAAAAGATACTATCATTTTATAAGCCATGAGAAACTGAGAATGTCCAAATGGTATGAAATCACTTAAAAGGCTTCCCACCATGAACAACTACTGACTGTTTCAGAATCCAGAGTCATCAAAATATAGTTAAACTCATTTCAGTATCAAATGAAATACCAGTTTCTACTGGTTTCATTTTATTTTAGTTTAGGGCAAATCTATCCCTAAGTTGCTCTAAAACAGGTCAAACCCATTGGATAATTGCCTTTAGCAGAAACACTAACTCAACAGTGAGCTGATTCTGCAGAATCAAAGTTCAGTATGCCAACACTTTATGACACTCATTACAACTGAAGTTTAAATCATACTGAAAGGACTTTTCAGTGGAAGGCAACCAAGTGTGCAGAGGCACCAAGATCAAAGTTAAAAAGATGAACCATGAGAGATGATGGACTCTGAAAAACAAACTGAGGGTTCTAGAGGGGAGGGGGGTGGGAGGATGGGTTAGCCTGGTGATGGGTATTGAGGAGGGCACATTCTGCATGGAGCACTGGGTGTTATGCACAAACAATGACTCATGGAACACTTCATCTAAAACTAATGATGTAATGTATGGGGATAATATAAGAATAAAAAAATAAAAAAAAAAAAGATCAAAGTTAAAGATAACTTGACAGTGGAAGATAAAGTAAAGATAAAGATAAATGAGCAAGGACTAGGCCACAAAGGACCTTGTATGCCATCCTAAGGAATCTAGACTTTATTCTCAGAGCCCTTGAAGAATTTCTTATTAATGGACATCATTTAATACTGTGGGATAAGCTACACTTAAAAATACATATTGATGGGGTGCCTGGGTAGCTCAGTCGGTTAAGCATCTGCTTTTGGCTCGTCATGATCTCACGGTCCTGGGATCGAGCCCCACGTTGGGCTCCACACTCAGCAGGGAGTCTGATTCTCCTTCCTCTCCCTCTGCTCCAACTCCCACTTGTGCTCTCTCTGTCTCACTCTCAAATAAATAAATAAATAATCTTAAAAAAAATACATATTGAGCTCCCACCATGATGCAGGGATGAGCTCCTTCCCAAATGCTGGGAGCTCTCCAGTGGAGAAGACAAACGTGGTATCTACAATCAAGGTTCCAAATGTAAATGCTACAATAAACAAATCATTGTAAATTATAATAAATGCTATAAAATAAAAGGATAAAGTGCTCTGGGGTGCCTGGCTAGCTTAGCTGGTAGAGCATGTGACTCTTGAGCTTGGGGTTGTGAGTTCAAGACCCACGGTGGGCATAGATTATTACTTAAAAAAAATAAAATTAAAATAAAGTGCTTTGAGAGACCCTAAGGAGGGATAGCATGGACGGGAATGACACCCCTAATTTGAATAGGGTCAGAAGCAGCCTCTCAGACTAAAGAAGCAACGTTTCAACAGACATGAAGACAGGGGAAGAGGAAAATAACATGTACAAAGGCCATGCACAATAAACAGCTTGGCGTGTTCAAGGAAATGAAAGAAAGCCAATGTGCCTGGGATACAGAAGCCAGGGCAAAGAATGGCAGGAGCTGAAACCTGAGGAGCCAGAACATACAAAATTTGGAGGTCATGATAAGAAACTGAGATTTTATTCTAAGTGCAAGAAACCATTGAGTTCCAGAGGAATGACATGATCTGAAAATTTTTAAAGAGCATTCTAGAAACCTGACATAGAATAGATTAACGAGATAAAAATGGAAGTAGGAAGACCACTGAGGACGCAACTGAGATTGTAGAGAGAGAGGTGATGGTAACTTGGACTAAGGTAGTAACCATGGAGATGCACGGGGTGAATCCAAAGGGTAGGAAAAGGGAGAACTCAAGAGTGACTCCTAGGTTTCTGGCTCGAGCAGCTGCAGAGATACTGACATAGGGAACACCTGAAACTGGCTTGAGGAAGAAATCAAGAGGTCTTTTGTTTTAACATGTTAAGTGCAGGAGACTGAACAGTGCCTCCCAAGGCTCTCAGGTCCAAATCCCTGAACCTCTAAATGTTGCCTTATATGGAAAAGGGTCTTTGCAGATGTGATAAGGATCTTGAGATGGAGACACTATCCTGGATTACATGGGTGGGCCCTAAAATGCCATTCCACGTATCCTTGTAAGAGAAGGCAAAGGGAGATTTCACAGACACAACAGGCGAAAGCAATGTGATCGCGGATGCAGAGATTGGAGCAATGTGGCCACAAATCAAGGAATGCCAGTGGCCACCAGAAGCTGAAAGAGTCAAGAAACAGATTCTCCTCTACAGCCTCTGGAAGGAGCGTGGTCCTGCTGACACCTTGATTTGGGACCAGTGATACTGATTTCAGATTTCTGGCCTACAGAATGGTAAAGGAATACATTTCTGTTTTTTTTAAACCACCAAGTTTGTGGTAATTTGTTACAGCAAGCCACAGGAAACTGAACACATTAAGTTTGAGATGCCTTCCAGCATCCAAATAGAGGTTTCAAATAAGCTGTTGGTAAAAGAGTCTGGAGTCCAAAAGTTAAAGTTATTGTTTTAAATATCCCTAAGGATTCGAAAGTTGTACTCTTACCTCCAGGTCCTTTCGAATGCTCTCAAACTCCTCAATGTCATCAAGCTTCAGCTCCAGGCGGGTTGGTTTTCGCCGCAGCATACTGAGATCAACACTGAGGGCCAGACCCAGTGAACTATCAACTGTTAGAAATAGCAGAGGAGGAAAAACCGGAGGGGATAAACCTCAGCTACAAATACAAGATCAATTTGTCAGCATGCATGTTAAAGGAATGGTGATACAAAAGACTCATTTGGGTTCAAACATAGACTTCTAAGTCATCAGATGTATGATTATTACATGATGAAGATCCATAACTCTCCAATTCCAAAAAAAACCAGTCTTCTTCAAGAAAAAAAGAGCAAGCTGCCTATAAAAGAGGATTCTAAGCAACAATCACTTTAATCTTACACTCCAGTCACATTCAAAGAAATACTCTAGCTCAGAGAATAAAGTTAAAATAACATATCTTAATTCAGTATAATTACTGGGAGAGTACATAAGCCATTAAATTTGATCGACTCTGCATAAGAACTGTGACAGATTTGTTATCACTCCTGAATACTGAAATCAGCTTACTAAATCTCATGAAAACTCCGTATAACTCACCAACTCACAGGGTTATCCTCAGGGTCTAAACAGGTCCTAAATGGATAGGTCATTCATTCATTAAACAAACACTTCTTATGCTCCCTCTCCAAAGTTAAAAGGCATAGCCACAGCCTGTGGGGAAAACAAACACGTAAACAAAAAATTGCAACATATTCTAATAAGGACTCTGATGGAGGACAATGCAATGGCACCCAATCCAGTCTGGGTGGACTGTGGGGTAAACAGGGACATGGAAGGCCTTCTGGAGGAGATGTCTTAGCTGACTTGTGAAGGGCAGGCAGAGAAAGGCGAGTAAGGTAGAGAGAACAAGAACACAAAGAGGCTCAAAAGAACAATCCTGAGGCTGAAAGCCTAAGGTAATGCTTATGCTAACAAAAAACAATTTTTTTTAAAGACAGTGAAACTCCCCAAGTCAGTTTAATACCTGTTAATGGCATCATCTTTATATTCTCCATAGCATCCAGCAGAGTGTATCTATAATAACCACTCAGTACATGTGCTGTTGAATAAACTGAGAAACCCAAATAAAGTTAAATGAACTTTTCTTGAGCACTGTGCTACACTTTTCCATTCCCATTCTTTACATTTTTATTTGAACACAGAAACCCTGTGATGCTGGCAAAATTACCTCTATTTTATAAATGAAGTTGAAACTCTTCAGTTTGGTTAATAAATGTCAGCCTCCTATAAAACTTATACATAGGTCACATGGTGAGGATTAAATGAGAATGATGTAAACAAAAGCTCCTTTAAAGTATGTGCAGCTATAGGGGTGCCAGGTTGGCTCAGTCAATAGTGCATCAGACTCTTGATCTCAGGGTCATGAGTTCAAGCCCCACATTGGGTGTGCAGCCTACTTAAAAAAAAAAAAAAAAATGGACGCCTGGGTGGCTCAGTTGGTTCGGTGTCTGCCTTTGGATCAGGTCATGATCCCAGAGTCCTGAGATGGAGTCCTGGGATCCAGTCCCACATAGGGCTCCCTGCTCAGCAGGGAGTCTGCCTCTCTGCCCCTAACCTGGCTCATGCGCACATGCACAAGCCCACTCTCTCTCTTTTAAATAAATAAATAAAATCTTTAACAAAAAAAAGTATGTACAGGTATAAACTATTATTACATCTATTTAGTATGTAGCTAGAGACTTAAGTATACAAAAGAAGAAACATCCTTCTGTGAAGCTTGGAACAGAACAGGAGATATTCTCAACACAAACAGTGGCACATACATTTCATATTGTTTTACATTGTTTCAGATATTATCTTGGGGCGCCTGGCTGGCTCAGTAGGTGGAGCATGGGACTCTATTTCTGGGTTGTGAGTTCAAGCCCAACGTTGGGTGTAGAATTAAAAATAAAATCTTAAAAAAAAAAACAAAAAACTAAAATAAATAAATAAATCAGATACTATCTTAAAGCCAATGTAAACAAATGGTAGAGGAAGCCAAAGTTCCAAGGGAGAGTAGGGGAGGAAAGAATATTTCAAAGAAAAAAGCTCTGCTGTACATTTTCTTGTATTTTCTTTAGTTTTCTGCAAACTGTAAAGCTCGCCACTAGGAAGTAGTACAGAGTAAAGGGCAAAAGTTCTCGCTCAAGAAAAAGGGCAGAGGACAGAGATTTTAATCCCACACGCCACTGATCTTGGACAATTAGCTTCATCTTTCACTAGACCTTAGTTTCCTCGTGTTCTGTACTCTGTTGCTTAGATTGAACGAGGTAAGGCAGTGTAAGTTTCTGGAACATAATTTGGCATTTGGTAAACGCCCAATAAACAATAGTTATTATTACTGTAATTGTCCTTGGCGAGGTTAGGGGCGGCTCTGTCCAGCTCGAGGAACACCAATATTTTAAGTATCTCCACCCCCTACACGGGGGCCAAGTCCTCGTCTTTTTTTTTTTTAAAGATTTTATTTATTTATTCATGAGAGACAGAGAGAGAGAGAGGCAGAGGGAGAAGCAGGCTCCCAAGGAGCAGGAAGCCCGATGCGGGACTCGATCCCAGGACCCTGAGATCATGACCTGAGCCAAAGGCAGCCACTTAACCATCTGAGCCACCCAGGCGCCCCAAGTCCTCGTCTTGTTCATCTCCGCTGCCCCAGCCCCCAGCAGAACACAGGGCCACGCAGAGTTGCCGGTGTGCACTTTACCTGACGCCTTCACAGGCATCTTCTCACTCTGAATCAGATACAAAGACCGGGCTGAAGACAAACAACAAAAGAAGGCCACGGCTCCTCCTTCGGGTCTTTATTTTACTTTGGCGCCAGAGGGCTCTTCGAGCTTAATCTGTCGCCAATGCCCAAATCCCCAAAAATTCACCCAGCTCAGAAGACCCTTGGGAAAACTTCCCGACAGCAGAGGAGGAGAACAGCACTCCCTCCGCTGCTCCAGAGTGGCACTCCCGGGTCCAGAGCGAGGGTTTCCATGGCAACATGGCCCTCCGCTCCAGGACGACTGAAGCCTCTCGTAGGGCCAGGAGCGACGTGAGGCCTCGGAAACCCTCCATTTGCTCCGGAGTTCAGCCCCAGGCCGCGCGACTCGACGAACCTACCTCTTTTCAAGCCTGCTCAGCGTTTTCCCGGAACCCCGGCGCCCACCGCGAATCTTCTGCTAAGCGAACTGGACTACACTTCCCAGACTGCTCTGAGATTCTCTCCTGCAGAACCTCGTCTTCCGCGTGCTTTTCTCAGACGCTCCACGGTTCACGCTACTCTTCGCGCCACGACTCCTCCGTACTACAACTCCCATCATGCTCCACGCCACCCAGGATGCTGCGTCGGCCCTCGGCCCACTTCCGGCCAGTGACGTAGTTCCGCTTTGCTGGGCGCGCGGTGGACGGTCTGAAACGTAGCTCGGCTTTCGTTGGGGCTTCGCGGCTCGGGAGCTCAGCATGGCTACCTCACGAGGCTCCTCCACGGTACGGATCTCAGCTCACTCTGGCGAGGAACGCGGAAGGGGTTGGGGGACAAGCGGTTCCTGCGAGATGGGGCCGCTCGGGAACGGCCTAAGGTGGTGGAGGACTGAGGTGAAAGGCTGCGAGACTCGGTCCTGTCTTAGAGGAGCAGCGTTTTCCTGATCCCTAAGTGCGTTCCTGTGTTTAAGTTCATTTGCACCTCTCACTACAGCCCCAAACTGTAAATACCTCTTCCAACTGGTCCAAAAATGGAGCTCTGGAAGGGAGTAGTATCTTGGCTCAGATTTATGTCTACGTCAGATTTCTTAATTGTAGTAAGGCCTCCTAACTTCATATATATTGCCTTACGTCTGAATATGTTTGAAACGTGTAGACCAACAACTAACTAGTCCCCCTCAGTATTGCGTTGGTTATTCGTGATCCTTGATGTTTCCCCTGTGATAAGCAGTAGCCTTGGAAGTTTCATAAAACCCAAGAAGAGATTGCAACGGAACGAGGTAAATATGTTCCAAAGCAAATCTTTGATAGAAAAATTACCAAGAGTAATTCACTAGTTTTATTAGCTTTTTCCTATCTGCAAAACCTAAGTAATTGAGAGACACACACGCCCCCGCCCCCAGTCAGTGGAGATATCTTAAATGATGACCAACTTGTCCTTTCCTTTGGGGAAGAAGTAGGATTGAAGCTCAGGATGAGCTCCATCCTTTGGGGAAGCCTAATAAATGACTAAGATTAAGCCTCAGGTTAATCCATGTCTTCGATTTATCAGGCAGCCAAAACTAAGGCATCTGATGACTTAGTTGCTCCTGTTGTGAAGAAACCACACATCTATTATGGAAGTTTGGAAGAGAAGGAGAGGGAGCGTCTGGCCAAAGGAGAGTCTGGGATTTTGGGAAAAGAAGGACTTAAAGCTGGAATTGAAGCAGGAAATATTAACATAACCTCTGGTAAGATGCAAATAGTGAGTCTCTCTTTATCTTTGTATTATACTCAGAAATTTCAATGAAACTTGGATTTATGTAAGGCCATCCTTTGCCTACACTGGTTAGCATCATCCAAAGAGCCTTTCTCTTAAAACCTTTTATACAATTTTTCTTCCATTGAATTGTTAGTAATCTTACCAGGAATTTATTCAGTGTGTATTTGGATTCAAGTTGATTCCATTTGTCTTCCAGAGATCTAGTATAGTTCTGGCATTGGTTTGAAGCTACTATGGTTTGTAACATTCTCTCCTTTTTAATTTTCTAATTTTTCACGCTAAATGAAATACCTGTTTTAAATCATAAAAGTAATATTTTTATTTTGAAAGAAATCAAAGTGTTAGGGCGCCTGGGTGGCTCAGTCGGTTAAGTGTCTGCCTTCAGCTCAGGTCATGATCTCGGGGCCTTGGGATCAAGCCCCACATTGGGCTCTCCGTTCATGAGGGAGTCTCCTTCTCCCTTTCACTCTCCCTCTGTGCACGTGTGTGCGTGCGCTCTCTCTCTCAAATAGATAAATAAATAAAATCTTAAAATCAAAGTGTAGAAATGTGTAAAGTAGAAAATCCTGTAATCCTTATTAATTGGCTCTATATCTTTCCAATTTAATAAAGCTGTAAAAATTTGTCATTTTTTTCACAAATGAAACATATACAAATTGTTTTATAACTTGCATTTTTCACTGATACACTGTTGAGGATAGCTTTCCACGTCAATAACTAATGGTCCTCTATATCTTTATTTATTTATTTAGAGAGAGAGCACGCAACCGCACATGTGCATGGGGGGGAGGGGGAAACAGAGGGAGAGGGAGAGAGAGAACCCCATGCAAGCTCCACGCTCAGCATGGAGCCCAATGTGAGGCTCGATCTTGTGACCTGAGATCTTCTCTAAAGTGATACATGTTTGTCATAAGAAATTCAAACAGTACAGAGGGTAAAAAGTGAAGAGACTTTTCTACAGAAAGGACTTAAGTTTCTCATTGATCTTCCCACACATTTTCTTTTCTATATACATGCACTTTAATGACCTTTTTTAACTGTTCAGACTGTTTTAGGTTGCATCACCACTGTAATTCTCACTTTTTCATCAAAATCCTTGTATTCAGGGGCGCTTGGGTGGCTCAGTCAGTTAAGCATCTGACTCTTGATCTCAGCTCAGGTCTTGATGTCAGGGGTGTGAGTTCAAGACCCACGTTGGGCTCCACGCTGGGTGTGGAGCCTACTTAAAAAAAAAAAAAAATCGGGGCGCCTGGGTTGCTCAGTCATTAAGCATCCGCCTTCGGCTCAGGTCATGATCCCAGGATTCTGGGATCGAGCCTGCGGGGCTCTCTCCTCAGCGGGATGCCTACTTCTCCCTCTCCCACTCCCCCTGTTTGTGTTCCCTTTCTCGCTGTCTTCTGTCAAGTAAATAAATAAAATCTTAAAAAAAAATAAAAATTTAAAAATCCTTGTATTCAGTGTGGTTTTAAAACTAACCGCTAGAGGGGGCGCCTGGGTGGCTCAGTCGGTTAAGCGACTGCCTTCAACTCAGGTCATGATCCCAGTGTTCTGGGATCGAGCCCCACATCAGGCTCTCTGCCAGCGGGAGCCTGCTTCTCCCTTTCCTTCTGTCTGCCGCTCCCCCTGCTTGTACTCTCTCTCTGTCAAATAAATAAAATCTTCAAAAAATATATTTAAAAAATTTTTAAAAACCTGCTAGATTATTCAGAAAGCCTTTAGTCAGGACATGGATAGAACTGGAGGGGATTATGCTAAGTGAAATAAGTCAAGCAGAGAAAGACAATTATCATATGGTTTCACTCATGTGGAACATAAGGAATCACGGAGGACCACAGGGGAAGGGAGGGAAAACTGGGAAGAAATCATAGGAGGAGACAAACCATGAGAGACTCTGGACTCTGGGAAACAAACTGAGGGTTACAGAAGGGAGGGGTGGGGGGACAGAGTAACCGGGTGATGGGAGGAGGGCAGGTGTTGTGATGAGCACTGGGTGTTATATGCAACTAATGAATCGTTTAACACTACATCAAAAACGATGTACTGTATGTTGGCTAACTGAACATAAAAAAAAAGCCTATAATCAAGGGATAGCATTTTCATGGAAATTATCTCCAGTTTATTAGTTATATTTGTAGATGTCCACAGACTGGGACTGTTTTAGAGAATAGCTTTGGCAAGTGTTAAAATAATGTGTCTATTTTATCTTCTGGATAGAAGGTGTCTACTTAATTCATTTGCTGAAGGTGCTTCATACTCTTTTTCATCTAAGTTATGTGTTTATATAGGTGTAAGGTTGTCAGAATAAGATGGCATGGGGGCGCCTGCATGGCTCAGTCAATTAAGCATCTGACTCTTGATTTTGGCTCAGATCATCATCTCAGGGTCATGGGATCTGAGCCCTGCATGGGGCTCCCCAGTCAGTGGGGAGTCTGCTTCTCCGCTCTTCCCCCCACTCATACATGTGCTCTCTCTCTCAAATAAATAAATAAAATCTTTAAAATAAAAAAATAAGTAAGATGGTGTGCAGTTTTCCTGCCTTTTAAAGCTATGTAATTTAGTTTTTTGTGTTTGGCACAATTTAATAAACTGAGAAACAGTAAACTCTGAAGTATATAATGGACTAGTTCCTAGAGGACATGCAGACTGGAATTATAAGAAATTATTTTTTCCCCTTATTTGAAGAAGATCTGGTGATTATGCTGATATTGCCTGTTCTTTTTATAGGAGAGGTGTTTGAAATTGAAGAGCACATCAGTGAACGACAGGCCGAAGTGTTAGCCGAGTTTGAGAGAAGAAAGCGAGCCCGGCAAATCAATGTTTCCACTGATGACTCAGAGGTCAAGGCTTGCCTTAGAGCCTTGGGGGAGCCCATCACACTTTTTGGAGAGGGTCCTGCTGAAAGAAGAGAAAGGTGTCCTTTCTAAATATTTGATCTCTTTTTTAATCACAAAGTTCTACTTTCAAATTTCTGTTGATACTTGTAGCTAAGACTTTAATGGAATGTCTCAGGTAATGTTAATAGAATATCTAAGTTGTTTTTATATAGTTTAGCCCATGATCTGAGTAGACCAATTTTTTACTCCACTACTAATTTTTCTTTATAAACTATGAATAGGGTGTTAACATGAGAACCCTCTCTCCCCAATATGGAATTGTGAGTTGAGTAAATATGTGTTGTCGAACTTTGAAAATTTAGACAACACACACGTTCCCCTTGTCAGTGTCATAAAACATAATGATAAGTATTTGGGGTTATTACTGAAAAGGGGCACTTTCCTCAGATGATACTCCTCTTGTGATTTTATGGTTTCAGAGTCTCTTAGTGACGGCTAGTCATACACAGTGATGAGGACCTCCTTTGTCTTTCTGTCCACTGTCCCATCTCTCCCTTTCATCATTTTTTTCCTTATTTGCATAGTCTGCACATTTAATCACTTTAAAACCTCTACCATATCTCATGTCCATTAAGTAGAACCAGTAATGCTGGGCCTGTTTAAATTACAAGAAAAAAAAACACTGTACCAACCTAGTATCTTACAAACCCAGCCTGGCTGGCCACAAGGGTTGGGGAGGGTAGGAGAGGAGGGGGCACCCCTGGGCAGTGGCTGGGTGGCAGGAAGGACTAAAGGACAGAAAGAAAAGGGGGCTCCCAGATGGGAGGGGACTGGTTGTCCTAATAGGGGTGGGGTGCAAAAGGTACTTCAGAAGAGTGGAACTTGGGGAGTGGACGGGTCAGTGCTTTCTCCACCAGAGCACAGTGTTGGAGGAGGTGCTCCATGCCACCGTCTGCCTACCCCTGGCACTTGGAGAACAGTGACCCGTGAGCCCTGGGCATGATGAGCCCCTCTGAGACATGAATGACAGCCTGCTCCTCCTGCCATGGTCCCCTTTTCCTTGAGGATCATCTACTCCTCACTTAGTGCACTGACTCTCTTCGGGCCCTTACCCCTCATTTGCTCTTCAGCCTGCTGCAAACTGACCACTGCCACATCGAAATTGCTCTTTATTAAGGTCACTAACTCCTCTTTACTAAGAATGGCCCTGTCAGCCACTCCCTCCTTGAAAACACTCCCTTTCATAAAAGCAAGTCTAAATTTCACTCCTATTTCTCTGGCTAATTCTTCTGAGCCCCATTTTTCCCCTGCCCAACCTTTATATAAATTGTAGTTTTTGCCCTTATTCCGCACTCATCCTGGGCAATCAGATCCACTCCCATGGCATCATTTACTGTGTATATTCTGTTGACTCCCAGATCTCTGTGGCCTAGATATCCTGTAGGTACTTCAAACTGGACATGTCTAGATTGAACTCATCTGTTTCCCACCTTCTATTCTCCTTGCAAATAACACTACCATTCACAGGTTTCAGTTGCCTCACCTCCTTTGTAATCCATCAGCAAAATCTGTTTCTAGATTTGTACCGAAATGTACCTCCGGTGTGTCCTCTTTTCTCTGCCTTAATTGCTTTCACACCTAGATTGTTGTAATAGCCCCAAACACGTTGTGTTAATTGCTTGCTTAAAATCCATCAGTGTCTTCTTATTAAACATAGAGTAAAAAACTGTTGATCATGCTCTTCAACCTCTTATATCACTCTTTCCCAATTTACTAGACTTAGTACCCTTAAGGGTCTTCCTGGAATAGTAAAACTCTTTTTCTGTTTTTTTCCATTTAATTTTTTTCTCTTTTTGTTCCCCTCTCTTGCCTTTAAAGCCTTTTTATTCTTTTGGTTTCAGCATAAATACCACCTTCTCAAAGAAGACTTTTATCATCCCTGCTCAGTAGGGAGTCTGCTTCTCCCTCTCCCACTCCCCCTGCTTGTGTTCCCTCTCTCGCTGTGTCTCTTTCTCTCAAATAAATAAATCTTAAAAAAAAAGAGAGAGACGATTCCTAAATAGTAGGTTGATTTCCCTACTTTTATTATTCCCTCTTCAATCCATTCTCTCTCTCTACTTCCCCAGGGAATCTTTCTCAAATGTAAACCCTCCTTACTACTACTACTACTCCTGACTACTCTTTATGACCTGGCCCCTACTTACATTTGCAGCCCTCTCTCTCACCAGCCCTTCTCTGGTTCTCCAGGCTCCAGCCACATTGAAATATTTGCGATTCCAAGCTCACCATGCTTTTCTTACTTTCAGACCTTTACATCTGTTGAACCCTCTGCTTCAGCTGTCCTTCTCCATTCTTGACCTATCGACCTTACTAAATGAGGACTCAGTTCAGGAAACACCTCCTCTGTGAAACCTTCCCTGGTCCTCCCTGCAAGCCTAGGTTAGGTATTTTTTTTATGTTCCCCCTTAGTGCCCAGTACATACCATTGTCATAATACTTAGTATAATGTATTGTGGTTCCCTGGTACTTTCTGTCCACCCATCTTCTCCACCGCCCTCCTCCCCTCTACCAGGATTATGCTAACTTGGGATCAAGAACTGCTTCTTAGTCATTTTCGTACACCTAGCACCTCAGTCAGTATCCGGCACATTATGGCATTGAACAAAGATTGGCTGTATTCACAGACCAGGTGGTAGTAGTGTTGGGGCTAGTTGACTCTAAATTGAATAGGATAATTGCTTATAGTTCTAATTAGGGAATCTTCAAATAAGACTGAGTGAACGAAATCACACTGGAGGTGCACCTGGCTGGTTCAGTCAGAAGAGCATATGACTCTTGATCTTAGGGTTGTGAGTTCCAGCCTCACACTGAGTGTAGAGGTTACTTAAAAAAAAAAAAAAAGAAATTAAAAAAAATAAGAAATCACAGTGGGAGTTTAGGCATGACAACTTGACTCTTAAAGAAGGTTGCTTGGCGTTTAAATGGTGAGAGAATAGGACAAGCTTTCTCTTCTTAGACACACTTTTCACAGTCTAATCTCGACTCCATTTAAATTATAATCTTTTTTGTTACAGGTTAAGAAATATCCTCTCAGTGGTTGGTACTGATGCCTTAAAAAAGACCAAAAAAGATGATGAGAAATCTAAGAAGTCCAAAGAAGAGGTAAAATATGTCTTTGGTTTCACAGTATGAAAGTGAAGGAAATGAGGGGTGCTCTCATTTTCTTTTGCTGGGTTTTGCTTTGCCAGGGGGAAGGGAATGTGTTTGAGGATTCCACCATTCAGGAATAGTTGTTGGGAATAGTTTGTGGTTCCTATGTAGGTGTAAGTGGGTTTCCCATTCAGGAAAAAAAACGTAGGGTTCCTGGTGTAACTTTTAACAAGGAACAGGAAGCCATCCAATAAGAGTTCATAAAAACAGTAGAAAGCACACATGCCTGATTTCATCCTATTACTGAACTATTTCACCTTTTTTTCTGGGCAGTTACAATAGAGAATTGACAGCTATGAGAGGGGCAGGAATGCTTCAGACTTAACATTTCTGCTCTTAATTTCACTTTCAGTATCAGCAAACCTGGTACCATGAAGGACCAAACAGCCTGAAGGTCGCTAGACTATGGATTGCTAATTATTCACTGCCCAGGTAAAGAGAGCCTCTAGAAGGAGAAAGAAGCATATTTTTTCTTGTTTTCTCTCGAGGACTGAGGATCTGTTTTAGAAAGACTGGTTAAATGAAAATTGAGTATTAGGGATACTCTATGGACCTTTTTCTCAACCTGTTTGCTCATGGTAATCATCTGTGTCACAGGGCAATGAAACGCTTGGAAGAGGCTCGTCTCCATAAAGAGATTCCTGAGACAACCAGGACCTCCCAGATGCAAGAGCTGCACAAATCTCTCCGGGTAAGATGCTCTCAGTGATTGTCCAATATAGTAAGGGCTTTTAAATAGTCATTAGATTTCCTACTTTGGCCTGCCTCTTGGAAGGTAAAGGCAGCTATGATTATCCCTCCCTGCTTATACTTGCTGTTTGAGAAGAGCCATCATTTAGGGTGGCAGGAACCTACTGTGGTTGGTACTCAGCAGAGGCCTTTGGTTCTGCTTTTTAATTCCCTTTTAATATGTCAAAGCTGTACTTTAGCTCTCTCCGTGGCTTTCCTGTGTAAGTTGAGCTGACAGCAAAAGTAATGATACTACTAGTGTAAAAGACAGCATGCTGGAGTTCCATTCATGAACATAAGTGTCTCTTAACAAAAAGAGAAGTATAGGGGCGCCTGGGTGGCTCAGTCGTTAAGTGTCTGCCTTCGGCTCAGGTCATGATCCCAGGGTCCTGGGATCGAGCCCCACATCCGGCTCCCTGCTCGGCGGGAAGCCTGCTTCTCCCTCTCCCACTCCCCCTGCTTGTGTTCCCTCTCTCGCTGTGTCTCTCTCTGTCAGATGAATAAATAAAATCTTTAAAAAAAAAAAAACCAGAGAAGTATAGAAGAATCTTGGGGGGTGGGCTAAAACTAGAAAGTTAGGTCTTTTTGGGATTAGCCTATTAATGATTACTATTTGTCCCTTTTTTCCTTTTTTTAAGTCTTTGAATAATTTCTGCAGTCAGATTGGGGATGATCGGCCTATCTCCTACTGCCACTTTAGTCCTAATTCCAAAATGCTGGCCACAGCTTGTTGGTAAGTCCTGTTTTTACAGTGATATTTTTCCTAAGTGGAGGACAGGTTCAGGGTAAAAAGAAAAAACCAGCTTTTGTCTTAGATGCTCATTTCTGTGTCCTTTCCCTGCTTCTCATGATCGCACCAAACTAGAGATGCCAGTTATATTATACACCCGTTATATTATACAAGATAGTCTGCGCTTAGCAGTTCTTTCTATTCATAAGGGACCCCAGAGATCCATGACATGTCAGTCATGTTCTGGACACTAGCATTTTGGAGCAGATACATAGTTTATTGACTGACCAGTTTCTACACCTCAATACGGCTTTTCTTTTTTAGTTAGGTAACCCAGACAAGATACTCTGTAAGCTTCAGTTTCCTTATCTGTAAGGTAGGGTGAGATAATGTTGTAAACCGTTTTGCCTTAACAGTGCATGGTATGTGGTAAGGACTCAGTAAGCATGAATTATTGTTTTTATCTTTTATTTTCTTTACTAGTTATCACCACATATGCAGAAAGCTTAGGATGTGATAACTTTGTTGTTTTGCTCTATTTAGT
Source organism: Leptonychotes weddellii (assembly GCF_054177405.1). Taxonomy (NCBI): domain Eukaryota; kingdom Metazoa; phylum Chordata; class Mammalia; order Carnivora; family Phocidae; genus Leptonychotes; species Leptonychotes weddellii. Next base: position 62,087,801 of record NC_138382.1, read on the forward strand.
TATTTTTGTGGGACATGGCCATCTAGTGACAAGGGAAGCTTCTTTATGTTGTATGCACAGGAACTACTTGACTGGGTAGAAATTGAGATTGGGTCAGGAGAAAGCCAAGGACCTACTCAAATCCTTCCACCTCTGCAAGCCTCAGCTACCTTCCTTATAAGTAGAAATGGTCGTTCCTACATATTTACCTCCCAGGTCTCCTATAAGGATCATTTGAATTGTTAGATATAAAAGTAATTTGTTGGAAATTTTCTGAAATAAAAAGTCTTTTTATAAAAATTTACTTTGTAAGCAGAAAATGCTATTCCTATTTAAGGAGATAATATTATTCTTGGATAGTTTAATTCGTCCTACCTTCCTTCACCAATCAATCCAAACGTTAGGGAGAATAGCAACTTGTACTATATTAACTGTAGTCCTGTAGAGGCATCTGGTTGCATGAGACGTGGGTGCAGCTTTCTTCTATAAACCATCAAATCGTAAGCCCTTTAGTTTTCTTTTTCTGTGTACCACTGTAAAGTTTATTGGGGTGAGAAGAGATTGTCCTTTAGGAATGTTATCAAGGTACCTTTTCCTTCCCAGACCAACCCTGGCTGAGATGCTTTCCTTTGTATTTGATAGGAGTGGGCTTTGCAAGCTCTGGTCCGTTCCCGATTGCAACCTCCTTCACACTCTCCGAGGTGAGTTAGAATCTTGTTTAAATCTCACTCGTGGGCAACCCTGTCGGGACTCCTCTCACTCTTGAGAGCTTTTTCTGTATCTTTTTTTTTTTTTTTTTTAAAGATTTTATTTATTTATTTGAGAGAGCGAGAATGAGAGACAGAGAGCGTGAGAGGGAGGAGGGTCAGAGGGAGAAGCAGACTCCCCACTGAGCAGGGAGCCCGATGTGGGACTTGATCCCGGGACTCCAGGATCATGACCTGAGCCGAAGGCAGTCGCTTAACCAACTGAGCCACCCAGGCGCCCCTGTATCTTCACTTAATAAACTTCTATTGCTTTACTCACAAATAAATAAATAATAAATCTCATTTTCCCAGTGTGAACCCTGTCAAACAGCAAAACTATACTAATCTGCCTGACACTCAGACCCAGTACACACAAGATTAATTCTTCTTCTTTTTTTTTTTTTTTTTTAAGATTTTATTTATTTGAGGGAGAGAGAGAAAGAGAGAGAGCACAAGCAGGGTGAAGGGCAGAGGGAGAAGCAGACTCCCTGCTGAGCAGGGATCCTGATGCAGGACTTGATCCCGGAACTCCAGGATCATAACCTGAGCCAAAGGCAGACGCTTAACCGACTGAGCCACCCAGGTGCCCCAACACAAGATTAATTCTTGATTCAAATTGTCTTGGTTTGGTTCTCACCACAAAGCTGGAAGACAATGAGTTTATATACAAATCACTTTTCTCTCATGTCCAGCCCCATTCTGGCATTGTGCAATCTCTGAACCAAAAAAAGTAAAGGTGGTTTGTGTTTTGCTCTTTTTAATGTAATTTAAATTTTTTTTTTTTTTAAAGATTTTATTTATTCATGAGAGAGAGAGAGAGAGGCAGAGGGAGAAGCAGACTTCCCGCAGAGCAGGGAGCCCGATGTGGGACTCGATCCCAGGACTCTGGGATCATGACCTGAGCCGAAGGCAGACGCTTAACCATCTGAGCCACCCAGGCGCCCCTGTAATTTAAATATTAATTTAAAATAGCTCTTTTTTTTTTTAATAGTTCAGCAGTCACTTTAATACCCTATCTGTCCACATGTTCCCTAATATATATTGTGTTAATTCGTCATAGTCTGTTTTGCACATAAATTGTAAGGGGTGGGAAACCTTTAACTTTGATTTCTTACACTCCTTCAGGCCATAACACAAATGTAGGAGCAATTGTATTCCATCCAAAATCCACTGTCTCCTTGGACCAGAAAGATGTCAATCTGGCCTCTTGTGCTGCAGATGGTTCTGTGAAGCTTTGGAGCCTTGACAGGTGAACATGACTATTCTGCCCATACTGCGGTCACTAAAGAGTTGCTTGGTTGGTCCTTGGGACCTGAGAATCTGGCATCTAACCCCAGAGATGGTCTAAGAGTCAAGGGAACTTGGTGTGACCAAGGATTTCTTTCTTTGACCTTTTCTCAACAGAGGAGTTATGTTAGGTTTTTCTTATTTTTTAACTTTGGACCTTGATTTTTGCCTCTAACATAGTAGCCATTGTTTTCCCAGTCCAGTTATTCTGGAAAGATCTATTTACACTTCCTGTGCAATACACTGACTTGGAGAAAAGCCCTAGTTGGTAGATTGAGTAAAGATAATATTCTTGGCAGCACATTGGCTCCTAGCAAACGGCCACAGGGGAGAGGACAGTAAAGTTCTGAGGCAATATTGCTAAGGATGTGATGTCTCCTCCCAACAGCTTCCTCCTTTACCTAGAACATATTTTCCCATTACAGCAGTTTGGGGGTTTTTAATGTGTTTATGATTATTGTTTTCCAGGAAATTTGTGAAAGCTCTTTGTTGGCTAAAAGAAATCTGAATTCAGTTGCTTAGTTTTCTTTTTTGGGAAAGCACATGCGACTTTTCTGCCAGGTTTTTGTACAGAGCTAATTAGCGTCTGTACTCTTTGCCAGACAGGGTCTTACCTCTGAGCACAGCAAGTTTTAATTGGCTTTGGTATCACTTAGCAATATTTGTTCCCCTAGGACTTTGATTAGCTCTATGTATGCACATTGACAAAGTTCCCTTTTTAATTGCCCTCTTTAGGGTTCGTGTTTACTTCCTTTCACTGGTGTTTCAATTCTTTTTTCTGTGGTTGCTGGGGAGTAGAATTTATGGCCACCAAAGGAAACTAAGCCTCTATTTAGGAGTTCCTTTTTTCGTGTGCATCCTTCAACAAGCTAAAGTTTGAGATAAATTTATCTGTAATCCACTTGTACCAAAACTATTTGTTTTTTTTTTTTTTAAAGATTTTATTTATTTATTTATTAGAGAGCGAGCGAGAGAGAAACAGCATGAGAGAGAAGAGGGTCAGAGGGAGAAGCAGGCTCCCCGCTGAGCTGGGAGCCCGATGTGGGACTCGATCCCAGCACCCTGGGATCATGACCTGAGCCGAAGGCAGTCGCTTAACCAACTGAGCCACCCAGGCACCCCGTACCAAAACTATTTGATTTCTGTAGCTTCACATCCCTATTAAAATATGTTTTCTTTCTAGAATCTCAGCACTCCTTTGGTGTATATTTTGCTTGTCAGGCTGAATTATCTTTTATTTTTCTCTAATTCTAAATGATAATAGCATTAAGCATTGATTAACATACTGAATTGAGATATAGCAAGATAGTGTGTATTGAAGTGCTGTGGGCAGTTTTGCCCTGTGAGCACATGAAATAGTCCCAAATCTTTTAAGACTTTGGAAGGCAGCTGTGCTCACCAGTATACCACCAACGCTCTTTTAAGACTTTGGGAAGTAACATAAATTGTTAACCCTGCATTTTTAACAGTGAGTTTAGTTAGGATTTGGCCTTTTAAATCCTACAGAACGGGTGCATCTGTCACAATAGTTAATAAATTCAATGAATATTTATGACTATAAAATAGTTTACTCCTTTCTATTTGGTTCTTTTTCAGTGATGAACCAGTGGCGGATATTGAAGGCCATACAGTGCGTGTGGCCCGTGTAATGTGGCATCCATCGGGGCGTTTCTTGGGCACCACCTGGTAAGCCATCCTCTTACTGTTCTATCCATACAGGCCTGTGGCATCTTGTTAACCCCTTATGACTGACTGCCAAGGAAATTTTAAGAACAGAGATCTTCAAGTAGGATTTTCTTGGGCTGCAATGAATCAGAATCAGAAGAGAGTATATGATAAAGTTTGGGCCAACTGTATTTGCTTTTAAACTGCAGTTAATCTGAAATTTCAGTTACTAATTGCCAGAAAACTAGAATTTTCACTCTTCTCTTTCTTGACCAATACTAGTGGTGTTTTGTGGTTTTTTTGGTTTTTGTTTTTTTCCACCGCACATTGTATTTTAATCTCTCTGCTTACAAGTTGGTCTCCCTTTCTGGGGCACCTGGCTGGTTCATTCAATAGAGCCTGCAGCTCTTGATCTTGGGGTTGTTAAGTTCAAGGCCCACCTTGGGTGTAGAGATTACTTAAAAATAAAATCTTTAAAAAAATAAAAAAACAAATCGGTCTCCCCTTCCGGTTCTGTAAGCTCATTAAGGCCAGAAGCTGTTAAAGATTTTTTTTTTTTTTTGGTAAAAGATTTTATTTATTTATTTGAGAGAAGAGAGCACAAGCAAGGGGAGAGGCAGAGGGAGAGTGAGAAGCAGACTCCCCACTGAGCAGGGAGCCTGACCTGGGGCTTGATCCCAGGACGCTGGGATCATGACCTGAGCCGAAGGCAGACTCTTAAAAGAACTGAGCCCCCCAGTGCCCCAAGAATTTTTTTTTTTTTAAGATTGTATTTATTTGAGAGAGCGCAGGTGGGGGAAGGAGCAGAGGGAGAGGGACAAGCAGACTTCCCGCTGAGTGCAGAGCCCAATGCCGGGCCTGATCTCAAGACCCTGAGATCATCAACTGAGCGGGAACCAAGAGTCAGATGCTTATCTGACTGAGCCACGTAGGCACCCTGTTAAAGAACTCTTTAACTGAGATATAATTTACATGCAGTGGAATAGATTTCAGTGTACAATTCAAATGCATACACTCATAACCCACATCCCTATCAATAGAATATTTCCATCACCCTGGAATGTTCCCTCATGCCCCTTCACAGGGGACTCCCCCTTCCAAAGCAACCACTGATATGATTTCTATCACTGTAAATTAATTCTGTCTGTTCATACTGTGTGAACTTGTTTGTGCCTAACTTCTTTTGCTCAGCATAATGTTTTTAAGATTCATTCAGGGACACCTGGGTGGCTCAGTCGGTTGAGCATCTGACTCTTCCTTTTGGCTCAGGTCATGATCTCAGGGTCATGAGACTGAGCCCCCGCATTGGGCTCCATGCTGGACGTGGAGCCTGCTTGAGATTCTCTAACACTCTCTCTCTTTCCCCCCCTCTCTGAAAGAAAAAAAAAAAAAGGTTCATTTATGTTGTTGCATGTATCAGTAGTTCTTTTTTATTGCTGAGTATTCAGTTGTATGGCTCTGCCACAGTTTATCCATTCTCCTTTGATAGACATTTGGGCTGTTTCCAGGTTTGGGTCAGTCAGAATAAAGGTGCTATAAATACTCTTGCACAATGCTTTTATTTTATTTTTTTTAAGATTATTTATTTGACAGAGACACAGCAAGAGAGGGAACACAAGCAGGGAGAGTGGGAGAGGAGAAGCAGGTTTCCCGCAGAGCAGGGAGCCCGATGCGGGGCTCGATCCCAGGACCCTGGGATCATGACCTGAGCCGAAGGCAGACGCTTAACGACCGAGCCACCCAGGCGCCCCTTGTACGATGCTTTTTGCAGACATGTTTTTCTTTACTTTCTCTTGAATGAATACCCAGGAATGCAGTTGCTAGGTCATAGAGTAAATGTATTTTTAACTTTTTTAAAACTTCCGTATGGTTTTTCAGATTGGTTGTAAGTTTTACATTCCCAGAATTCTGCTTGCTTCACATCCATGCCAGCATTTGATGGTGTCAGTTTTATCATTCTGCCTATTCTATCAAGTGCATGGTGAAATTTCATAGTTTCAATTTTTATTACTCTTATGACTCTGTTGGTATTGAGTATTTTATCCTCTGCTTATTGACCATTGACCATTTGTAAATCCTCTTTTGTGCAGTGTCCGGATGCTTTACCTATTTTTTTTAATTGAGGTTTTTTTTTTTTTCCTTTATTCTCACACACAGTTCTACCACCATGTATTTATTTGTTTGTTTATTTATTTGAGGTTTATTGAGGTGGGTTTTTTTGTTTGTTTTTATTTAAGGGATGCCTAGGTGGCTCAGTCAGTTGAGCATCCGACTCTTGATTTTAGCTCAGATCATGATCTCAGGGTCGTGAGATTGAGCCCCATAACGGGCTCCATGCTCAGCGTGGAGTTTGCTGAAGATTCTTTCCCTGGGCCCCTGGGCGGTGCAGTCGGTTGAATGTCCGACTCTTGGTTTTGGCTCAGGTCGTGATCTTGGGGTTATGGGATTGAGCCCCAAGTCAGGCTCATGGAGGAGTCTACTGGAGTTTATCTCTCCCTCTCCTGCTGTGTTTTCTCTCTCTCTCAAATCTTAAAAAAAAAAAAAAAGATTCTCTCCCGCCCCCCCATACTTTTTCCTCTTTAAATAAGTAAATAAATAAAATGTAAGTTTTATTTATTTAAGTAATCTCTACACCCAACATGGAGCTCAAACTCACGACCATGAGATCAGTCTCATGCTCCACCAGCTGAGCCAGCCAGGCGTCCCTCTACCACCGGTTATTGAAGAGACTTCGTTTTCCCTGTTGAAATTGCTTTAGTGGCCTCATTGAAAATAATTTGACCAAAAATGTGTGGGTCTCTTCCTATACTCTCTTCATCTGTTGCATTAATCTATTTGCTCATGACTGATTTTTGTATCCCCAACATCCAATTTGAAGGCCCAACAAATACTCAGTGAGTGAAAGGACTTAACAGTGGAATTGAGAAAGAAAGAAGGCAACAGTCTCTGCTGGCCCATTCTGAGAGAACTGTATTCTTAAAATAGCCACTGAAATAAATTTATAGGAAGTCCATGGTTTTCCAGGTAGCACTCAAGACAGATATGCTTAGTTGTTGAGGTATTTTTTTATGCCAGAAAAGAATTTGATAGTATGGTTGTATGAATAGTTTCAGAAGCATAATTTTTTTTTTAAAAGATTTTATTTATTTATTTGACAGAGCGAGCACAAGCAGGGGGAGCGGCAGGTAGAGGGAGAGGGAGAAGCAAGCTCCCCTTGGAGCGGGGAGCCCGATGCAGGGCTCAATCCCGGGACCCTGGGATCATGACCTGAGTTGAAGGCAGACACTTAATCGGCTGAGCCACCCAGCTGCCTCATCAGAAGCATAATACAAGCTACAAGTGTTTATAGTACTTTACACATTGTAGGAACTGAATATCTGCTGGCTAATTGTTGGTTTGATTTTTTTTTGTAGCTATGACCGCTCATGGCGCTTATGGGATTTGGAGGCTCAAGAGGAGATCCTGCATCAGGAAGGCCACAGCATGGGTGTGTATGACATTGCCTTCCATCAAGATGGCTCTTTGGCTGGCACTGGGTAAGCCTTCTTCCACCTAGCCAGGGGCAGCTCAGTAGTTCACCTGTTATGTATCCCTGCTTCCAGGAGAAATGGATTCAGAATGTTCATTTATAAATTACTTTGTCAGGGGACTGGATGCATTTGGTCGTGTTTGGGACCTGCGCACAGGACGGTGTATCATGTTCTTAGAAGGCCACCTGAAGGAAATCTATGGAATAAATTTCTCCCCCAATGGGTAAAATGAACTCATTGATTAAGGGGTGGGAAGGGTTATTGGTCAGAGATAAAAAGAATATATCTTTGTTTCTAATTTGGACACTATATCTGATCCACAGGTACCACATTGCAACTGGCAGTGGTGACAACACGTGCAAAGTGTGGGACCTTCGACAACGGCGTTGTGTCTATACCATCCCTGCCCATCAGAACTTAGTGACTGGTGTCAAGTTTGAGCGTAAGCTTTCCTCCTGTTTTGCCTAATCACAGGACAGATAGATTGAACTACCATGGAATGCAGGCCAGGCTTTAGGTTAACTTACAAGTGGAACAAGAGAGAATTTGGTCTCTGTTGAAAAAGGAGCACATTATAAGTTCTTTCCCTCTACCATATTTTCACATAGAGCTATGGCACAGCATGCTTCTTGTTTTAGGAAGTAAAGAAGACTTCCATAAGTGCTTTTTTCTCCTGAAAGTTGTAAGCACTGAATCCTTAATGTTATTCTAAAAAGACTGTCAGGGAAAGAGCCAGAAGACCTTGATAATGTTATTCGTTTCCCTAAGCCTGTAGTCCCTTTTTCCTGGAGGTCTCGTAGGAATGTAGATGAGAATATTGGGCTTTTCCAAATGGAGAAATATCTTCTTTTTTGAAATCATATATTCTAGCAGATTTTTGTGCTTTCATTCCCTTTCCTCTTTTGATACTTGAATTCCTCAAGCAGCTCCCCTTCTTTTCTCTTAAAGCTATCCATGGGAATTTCTTGCTCACTGGTGCTTATGATAACACCGCCAAGATCTGGACCCACCCAGGCTGGTCGCCACTGAAGACTCTGGCTGGCCATGAAGGCAAAGTGATGGGCCTAGACATTTCTTCCGATGGGCAGCTCATAGCCACTTGCTCATATGACAGGACCTTCAAGCTCTGGATGGCTGAATAGGCAGGGCCATGGAAAAAGGACTCTAACCTCAAGCTCTTCCGTAAGAGCCATTTTCAAAAGAAAGGAATTGATATGTTTCGTTCTGTCATGTTTTTTGCCAATTACCATGTATAGACCCTCAAAAGAATTGGATTTCCATGTCAGCTTCCACTCCAGGTAGGCAGCCCAGTCTCTGGGTGTTGATGAACCCCTTTTGTAGTTGAAATTTTTATTTTCATCTTCAAGCCCTGCCACGGACTGTGTAGACATTGTTTTTATTAATCTTCTGTTTGAATGCCCTGTTGCCTCCTTCACAGCACTCAGGATTGTGACTGGCTCCATTTTTACTTTTGAAACTTGGCTTTCCATTATGTGGTACGTGCTTCAGGACTGCATGTGACCCACAGAGCACGCAGCTGCACTATAGTCTGGAAGCCCTCGAGTAAAGAGGCACTTCTCACCACACACCTGGTTAACCAGTGCCTTGACAGAGTGCGAACCTTTCCTCTGCCTTTAGAACAGGAGATGAAGAGGTAGACTACAGCTATGCTCAGGGTTATGCAGTAAAGAAGATTTTACCTCTTCCTGTTGAGTTTGCTTGGAATGCTAACTGCATCAGGAAGCTCAGAACTGAACGTTTGCCCTGTCTGAAAATGTCTTCCATTTTGCTTTGAAGTTTGGCATCCTTTGTGTTACCCCAAAGCTAGGCCATTGTGTCAAGAGGCAATGAAATTTCTAGAAAGCAAACATGAAGTCTCTGTTGTGCCACCTCCTTTGTATTGGTTATTAAGAGGATGTACCTTTCATGGCAAGGTAACCGGGAAAAATCCCTCATGGGTATTCGTCAACGTCAACTTTCTTTTTTTCTTTATTACGCACTTGCTACAGAGTAAAATCCTATTATAAAAAAAATGTCCTTTAAAGACTTACTTTGTATAGTTAGGCATTTTTGAATCCCAGCCATTGGTCCATAGAGGTTCCCGCCCCCTTTTTTTTTGTTTGAGATATAACGGTTGATACCAGATATGGCTTATTCCAGTTTTTCTTTTCTTAATAAGCACTCCGCTAATAGGTTTTTGGTGTTTTTTTTTTTTTGTAGAGACTACTGCCTTGTGGGCCAGACTATTAGCAAACTGGGTCAGGACTCTGTAATTCATACTCATTGGCTGTGCAGCAGTCACCTTCATCTCTTTCCACCCAAAATACACAACCACTGAACATGAAGTACACAGTAAATTCTGACAAAAATACAGGAATTTGGAAGAAGAAAGGATTGCATATAGAGAAGTGGAGAAGGGCTTATATGATGGCTTTTCCTTGAATGTTCAAAACACTTCATTTGCTGATCCAGAGAGGCTGACAGTGGCTTTGTCTAATAACTCTATCCTGCAAACTATGAATGTGTGATAATATAGCTAAACTCTTGTCTAATTTTAATTATAACCAAATAGTTGCATATTTTGAGTCCCGGTTAAGCTTCTGAATTATCGGCTCTGCCCCCTGTTGGGCATTTGGCACTTCGTTATTGTTTAAGTATTAATGGGTTTTATTTCGTCCATAGTTGGCCGTGAAAAATAATTTTTCATTACTAACTTTTGTAGTATGTGTAAAGTAATAGTTAACATTAGTGTATTAGCATGCAATCTGCATATAGTGTATTAACAAAGGTTTTAAGTTTTTCAAGTTTAAATTTTACTATTAGTTCCGTTAAACTTTTTTTTTTGTGTGTGGTTGTTCCAAGAGATTTAGAGGTAGCAATCAGGTGAACACATTTCATGTAAGCTTTTGGCAAAACAGTTCCCTTGTGAAATATACATTACTTCATTGTAAGGAGGCAGTTAGCTGAGAAGCATAAACCAAATATAGCATTTCATAATAATAGAATCAGAGCCACCACTTAAAAGGACACTTCCTGCCTACAGACTTTGCCAGGCATGTTCAGACACTTCATCTAATCCTCCCAGTCTTCTGAGTTAAGTCGTATTCCCTTTTTACAGACAAACTCGAAGCTCAGAGAAGTTAAGTAACTTGCTCAGGGCTACCCTGTCAGTGAGTGATGGAGCCTGGTCTGTCTGTGTGTCTGTGACCTTAGGAAGAGATTTCATAGGGATTCACTGAGTATGTTGGCAGCATTGGCCAGACAGAATGACCAGTCCAGCCAGTGTGGCCTGTTTCCCATACAAAGCCAGAGCTTTTTAGCCCCTCTGCCTGTGACCCCTCCCTTGTGATGAGTCTGCATCTCAGTCTGACTTCATGCCAGAGGGGGTCCCGGGACTTCACCACCTCTACCCCATGAACTAGTAAGGCGCCTGTACGGTCACTCAGCAGGAAACTTCGCGTCTTGGGATGGATGTTTTGTTGTGTGGAACTGTCCTAAGCATTGCAGCATGTCTCACCATCCCTGACCTGTAGAGTACTAAAAGCCAGAAGCACAACCCACCCCTTACACTGGAATACCAAAGATGCTTCCAGACATTTCTGCATGCCCCAAGGTTAGAACTACTGAAGGTGAAAATAGAAGACACCCTACTGTTGAGCATATCCTGCCCTACCCCCCAAAAAACTCAAACCTATATCTTTCCTTATTTGGATGGTATACTAGCCACTCCAAGAGCCACTCCCCAATTCTACTTGGACTAAAAGGCCCCCACCGCTTACTGGCTGGTGAGCTGGAACGAGACAGCAAAACCTGTGGAGCCTCAGGTTCACCTGCAGAATACGGATGAAATTTCCTTAACTCAGAACCGTATGCTCTAGTGCAGCGGCAGGTGTTTCTTCCTGAGCTTCCCCTGGCTCCTCTCCCTCTCCTCATGGCCCATAGAACATGGGGAGATCATTGCCTAATTTACTTGCCATGATGTTAAGGAGCAAGGATGTGTAAAGAAATGAAGTCAACAGGGAGAGTTTGAGTCCCAGCTTTAGTGTAATTATCTTCGATGGCGCGAATGGAGAGGTAGGTGTCAGTCCCCTGGCGGGATACATAGGGTGGCATTCCAGTTTTGTAATGGAGAATTTTCTTCACGTTGGTGCTTAACACCATTTGGTCTTAAGAAACATGAAATATAGGTCTTGGCTATTTTGGAATATTTTGTACATTAAGATCCCTTAAGAATTTATAGAAGCTAGTTCCGTTAAGCACAAAATTTTTAGAACAAATAAAACCAACTCCCGTTTCTGACCTCTGAAAGTTTATTCCACAAATCAAGATCCTTTCATCATTCTGATGGTGTTTTAACCACCGTGGGCCACAGGGCAGTATTAAAACTGGGGAAGCAGAAGGGGTTTTAGACAGTGCAGAGGTAGCAACTTGTAGCCAAACAGCTGAAGCATCTAGTTTGCCTTGGTTCTAAGATTCTGTCTTGTAAAATGAAGACCAGGATCCCCTGTCTGCATGGCCTGGGATGGAAGCTAAGGCTTTTCCTCTGTCCAGGGCTTCTGCTTTATCTCTCAAGGTCAGACAGAATTCCATTGCCTGGAGGAGGGGAGTTGACTCTACCCAACATCCAGGCTTACTTGAGGCCTCTGCACCTACCTACACCTTTTCTCCAAATCTCAGATTTCTTTTGATTGACTGACCCTGGTTTCTTTTCACCTTTAAACTTTTATATTCTCAACACTCCATAAACCACATACTGACAAGCGGTTGTCTTGTACAAGAAGCAGCCCTCCTTGCTGGTAAAGGCTCTCTGTCACCCATGGATAATCCCACCCTTCTCTTCCCCTAGTTCTGACATAATGTGGGCCAAGTAAGTGGTGGTAGAATGAGTAAATGCATGAATTCATGAATGCACACCATTTTTTCCTGGGACTGGTGGCAAGACTTCCAAAGAGAAAACAAAGAAGGTATGCACATTTGCTCACAGAATTGAAGCTCACTTCGCAAAATTTTAGCAACACCTATTAAAAAGAGCAGGTCAAATGTGAACTGAGTTCGAAGCAACTCCATTGAGAAACGCAACTTTCTCTCTGGGCTAGTCGGGCTCCTGGATACCGTGGTTCAGCCCTTTGGCACAATTTGTTCCGTAGCCCTATAATCAAAGATCTGCTTCTCTGCCCTTCTTGGCCCCGTGGCTCACACCTAGAGGTCTCTTCACATCTTTTCCCAGCCTTTTAGCTTTCAGAGGTTCTCATCATAGTAGGGATCTGTTTGCAGAAGCAAACATGTGGACTAACTGATAGACTGTAAAAATGAACAATACTACAAAGGAAGACAACCCCAAATGAGGCTGTGTAGTCCCCATCCCCAGCAGCAGTCAAGAAAGGCTTAGATCCAGGGCTCTTGGGTGGCTCAGTCAGTTAAGTGTGTGACTCGATTGCTCGGGTCTTGATCACGGGGTTGTGAGTTCAGGTCCCATGTTGGGCTCCACGCTGGGCATGGAGCCTACTTCAAATAATAAGAATTAAAAAAAAAAAAAAAATTTTTTTTAAAGGCTTGGTTCCTTGTCCAGAAACAGTGCTCACCCCACACCCCAAAGGAATTGCTTGGTCCAAAAGATGGAGAAGATGAGCAACAGAGTGACACTGAGGATAACAGCCATCAGGTAAGAAAAGATCCGGAACTGAGGGTTGCGGAAACACTCCCTCAGAGAGTAGTGGCTGGGGATGGGAATGGGCAGAGACCTGGTGGTGGGGCCCATGTCCTGGGGGGGGCCCGTTTGGCTCCCGGGCTCAGGGCCTAGGTGCAGCGTATAGACCCGGGGCTGGCGCAGGAAGTAGCGGCTCTTGGGCTGGTCCTTGAGATAGAGCTGGTGGCCTTCCAGGATGACGTGGTGGGGCTCCAGGCGAAGCAGGGTGAGCACGGCGGTATCTGTGGGCAAGTCGGTGACCGGCTGCCCAGAGGCCAGCACAGTGGGCTGGCGACAGAGTGGGCACAGCAACTGGCGCCGGGCTGGAGTTACCAGGCTGAGGTGGGCCAGGCACTCCACACAGAAGGAGTGACAACAGTCCAGCACTTTGGGAGTGTGAAATGTGTTGTTGAAGGGGTTCCAGCAGACAGGGCACTCAGGCTCCCGGCCCTGCCGCTCCGCCATCCTCAGATGAGACACCGGGAGGCCTGGCAGGAATGTCCTGGCAGAAGGGGAAAAGGAGCAAAGGGATAACCCGTTGAGCTCCATCCTTGTGCTTGGTCCTAGACTAAGGGTTCTGTGCCTTGTCAAAACATACTGTCACCCATATTTCACAGATGAAAAACTTAGATTCAAAAGATGAAGCAACTTGTTCCAGATCACCAAGTTCCTAAGCTGTAGAGTTAAGTCTGGTGCTCCTGCAGCATCCCCCCTATCAGGGCAAAGGCCTGAGTCACCCCACCATTAATGAACTGGCACTGGAGGGGACTGTACCCCCACTTGGGAAGTGGGAAAAAAATGCTCCTGCTCCATGTGACTGCCCTTGACTTCTCAGACTCCAAGGAGAGGGAGGGGAGCCCGTCAGTGGTCTGTGCTGTAAGGCAAATACCTCCTTCTCTGCTGCCTCAAGTCCCTGACTAATGCAGAGATGGCCTTTGTGAATTCCCTGGTCTGTCCCTCCTCTGGGACAAATGCCAGGCCCTCTTTCCCTCCTCCCATTGGGCTACAGGGCCAACCCTCCAGAGCTCATTTGCCCAGTCTTTGTGCAGGGCACTTCACTGGCTTGGCAAGGCTTTTCTCCTTGACCTGGAAGCTTAGAGAGGCTCTCCTGCCCAGGTCCCCAGGTCAGCCCTTCCAGAACCTCCCAATATTTGGCCTCCCCTGGCTCCTCCTCCCTCCCTTTGTCCCCGGAAACCCCAGGGCACTCACCTGGGCTTCCTTGGTACTAGGGTGGTCAGGCAGACTACCTGAAGGACCCGAGGCTCCAGTCTCTCCCTCTCCTGAATCCACACAGCTTCTCTCCACCAGCCACCAGCCCCGGGGCCTGTCTCCATGGCAGCACACACAGAGCACCTGGAGCTGCCAGGTGGCCTGGTCTGCAGCCTCTTGAGCACATCTGCCTGCTGCACAGGCCACAGAGCTGCCTGGGTGGCAGGGGGTGGGGAGGTGGGGGACCAGAGTTCCCCCAGGGTGTGGCAAACAACCAACCATGGAAGCCAAACATCTGCAAGATTGTGGGCGGTCTCTTCAAGACCTGGGATCCATGGCCTAGGAAGGTAGGGGTGGCAATTTCCTTTTTCTAGATTGTGGAGGGGGTAAGTGAGCCTCTGGGCATCTCTCCTGCGCCCTCATTTCTAAGATGGCTAAAACCTCCTCCTAACACAAAGGGGCGGTCCACCCTGCACTTCAATTGCTGTGAAGTTTTTCTGCTACACAGCCTAAAATCTCTGCACCGCAGACTCAGCAAATTTGTTTATTTTTAAGTGACATCTACACCCAGCGTGGGGCTCGAACTCACTACCATGAGATCAAGAGTCACATGGTCCTCTGAGCCAGCCAGGCACCCTCCCTTTCTAATCCTTTAATGTGCCCAAGTAGCTGTAACCACGCAAGTCTTGCTGCCATCTTTGTTCTTAGAACACGGACAATCAACCTGGCAGGCAGTGACCCCTGAGGTCTTAGATGGCCAAAGGTTGGCCATCTCCCCACCCTTGGGGACTTAAAAGAGGGAGTCAGGAAGGAGAGTTCCAGCCCCACTTCCCCTTGTCAACCAGAAACACCTAGCTTTTCTCCTATCCATCACTTGAATTAAGTTGAAGAGTTGAGCTGCTGAGGGGGGAACAACATGTACCAAAGCCCCAAGGTGAAAAAAGGCTCTGCCAGATTCTGGAAGTGAAAGAAGCCTGAGGTGCAGTGGGTGGGGCTGGAGCAGGAAAGTGGCTCAGGAGTGAGCCAGCGAGAGTGGAGGCAGGCCCTAGAAGCTGGGGAGCAAATCGGGATTGAATTCTAGGGATGGGGGTGGGGCTCATCACCTTTTTTTTTTTTTTTTAAACATTCCATTTTAAAAGCACCATTTCAGGGGTGCTTGGCTGGCTCAGTCAATAGAGCTAGAGCGGCTCTTGATCTCCGGGTTGTGGGTTCGGGCCCCATGTTGGGTATAGAGATTGCTTAAAAAATAAAATCTTTAGGGTGCCTGGGTGGCTCAGTTAGTTAAGCCTGGAGTCCCAGGATCGAGTCCCGCATCAGGCTTCCTGTTCAGTGGGGAGTCTCCTTCTCCCTGTGACCCCACCCCCTCTCATGCACTCTCTCACTCTCTCAAATAAATAAAATCTTTAATAACAACAACAACACCATTCCAGAGCAGAGAACGACTAAAAAGGACAGAGTGGAAGTAAAAGACCATGAGGGACTTTATTATTCAGGCTGGGATGGTGGTGCTTGACTTAGACAAGGCCATGGCAGAGAAGATCAAAGGGATGGAATAAAAACCATCTCTGGAGATTAAATCAAAAGCACTTCCCAAAAAGCAGTGCACAGCATAGGTTCTGGAACCATGTTGTTGAGGCTCATGACCCCAAATGCACTGCTTATCAGGGCTGTGATCCCAGTTGAATTGCTTAGCCTGTGCCTCAGCGTCTTCTGAAGAGGAAAGTAGTATGTCTGAAGGTAAAGCTCTTAGAGCCTGGCGCCCAGCAAAGACTACCTATGAGATGGGCCATTATCCCTGCAAATGGATTTGAGAGACAGGAAAGATCAAGGTTGACCTTGAAGCCATGAGAAAGTTTTCTGCGTTGAGCTTTAAGGAGCTCTGAATTCCAGAGTGTGTCCAAAGCAGACCTTGAGTACTTACCAAAAGCCTTGAAAGGTAATAGCCTTGATCCAGCAGTTCCCCCGCTGGGAATCTCTCCCATGGAAATAATCAAGGACCTGTGCAAAGGCTTGATTGTAGG
This sequence comes from Leptonychotes weddellii, assembly GCF_054177405.1. Lineage (NCBI taxonomy): Eukaryota > Metazoa > Chordata > Mammalia > Carnivora > Phocidae > Leptonychotes > Leptonychotes weddellii. Next base: position 62,103,924 of record NC_138382.1, read on the forward strand.
GATGCCTGTAGAAGCGCGGCTCTACCAGTGAAGTATGGAAAACTACATACTCCGTCAACAGTGGGACGTTAATTAAAGACATTCTACTCCAACCACACGAAGAGACATTCTGCAGCCTTTAAAATGATGTGATAAGAGGCACCTGGGTGACACGGTTGAATGTCCAGCTCTTGGTTTTGGCTCAGTTCATGGTCATGAGATTGAGCCCTGCGTCAGGCTCCTCGCTCAGCAGGGAATCTGCTTGAGATTCTCTCTCCTTCTTCCTCTGCCCCTCCCCCTCCCTCTCTCTCAAATAAATAAATAAATCTTTTTCTAAAATGATGTCCTAAAACATCTATTAATATGGAGATATGTTTGTGATATGCAATTAAGCAAAAAGAACCAGTAATAAAACCATATCATGATATTATTCAATTATCCTGCATATGTGTGCCATGGAAAAAATGTCTGGAAAAGCAAACACCAAAATGTCAACAGTGGTTATCTCTGGGAGTAAGATTATAGGTGGATTTTGTTTGTTTGTTTGTTTTAAATTCTCTTGTCTGAAAATCCTCTAACTTTACTGTAGTCCAATAAACTTGTATTACTGCCCTTAAAGACCTCCCTCTCCCCGCCAAAAGCAGACCTCACATTTTCTGAAGTTCCATGGCCGAAGCTGTGAAGGGCCCCGTTCAGGAGGAGGAATAATCATTCTTGCCTCAGCACCTGGGCCCTTATCTGCCGGGATCCCCATAGACATCGACTGCTGTTTCCGGTGCAGCAGGGCAGAGTCCATTCTCTCCATGAGAGACTCTGACCACGTACCCTCCCTCCACCACTCACCCCCCACACTGTCGCAGCTGCAGTAAGTCCTAGACACCACCCCAAAGGTATCACCTTTGTCTGTGACCAAGTCAGCCAAATATTGTCTATAGCATCACCCGAAAGTTTTTACCCTCGAGAGAGATGAGGAACTAGCATTTTTTAAAAAAGATGTATTTATTTGAGAGGGAGAGTGAGCAGGGGGGAGGGGCAGAGGGAGAGGCAGAGAGAGTCCCAAGCAGACTCCACACTGAGTACGGAGCCCGACACGGGGCTCGATCCCATGACCCTGAGATCATGACCTGAGCTGAAACCAAGATCCAGTGGCTCAACTGACTGAGCCCCCCCAGGCGCCCCAAGAGCTAGCATTTTTATAGGACTTCACAGTTTACCAAAGGGCCCCCCCTCCTGGCTAGGATCTAAAGTGAGGCAACTCACATCTACATTTGATGATTGCCTTTTACAATTTTTTCCCATCTGCATGAGGCCATTTGTTTTTTGTTTTTTGTGTCCAGTTATTTACTGTGGTTGTTGTTGTTGTTTTTAAGTAATCTGCACACCCAGTGTGGGGCTTGAACTCACAACCCTGAGATCAAGAGTCACATGCTCTACCAACTGAGCCAGTCAGGTGCCCCAAGGCCATTTGATTCCTTAAAACCACCCCGTGAAGGAAGCAGGATAGGGAGTTGAAAGTATGCAGGCTTTGGAACCAGACTTATTTGCTGTGTGGTCTTAAATAAATGGCTTATCATTTTTCTTTGTAAAATAGGCTAATAATCCCCCACCTTAGAGTCTTGCTGTGAGGAAGGGATAGTATCTGTACCATGCCCTGCAGAGCACAGCAGGTGCTTAGTACACGGTTGGCATGATAGTTTTATACCCATTTTATAGATGGGGACGCCGAGGCTCAGCATGTGAAGTGGCTTGCTTAAGGCTTCACAGCTAACGAACTGCTAAGCTTGAAAACTGGTCCCAGGAGCCCTGCCTCCCAGGCCAGTGTTCATGCTGGCTGACAGCAGTGCCCCTCAGGACTCTGGGGTTCTGTGTCCCATCCATCCCCCCAAGACCCTCTGTGGCTCCTTACCTGCTTCCTCAGAGTCTCCTCCTCCAGTCCGCAGGGTGGCCATGCGGCATGTACTCTGTGCTCTAACTCCTTTGGCCTGGTTTCCAGGCAGTTGTGGGTGGGTCTTATTTGCATGGGTCTTATTTGCATGGGTCTTCTGGCCGCTCCTCGCCACAGCTCTATTGCAGGTTTTTCTCTTCCTTCTGATGACTTTGGGCAGTCTATGCTCATGGGGGACAGGCCAGGAGCTCTGGTTTCCTTTTCCTCCTGTGAGTCACTCTTGCTTGTTCTCGAAGGGGGTCAAAGTCTCTCATCCTTGCAGACCTCGGTTTGGTATTCAGTTGGTTTCCTGCTATGTCTGACTGCACCACTTTGACTCACGCCCAGCCTTACTTTGATGGAAGGCCAGGCATCTCTGAAGCCACTTCTGGCCCTCAACCTAGTTAGCTCCTTCCCTACTCTGAGCCCCCACAACCAAAATACAAAGGGCTCTTGCAAAATATTAAGAAAAAGGCAAATTGTCCAACAGAAAAACAATCAGGGGAGAGTTATTTAAGCATAAGTGTGAAGAGCCTGGGTCAATCAAGTCAGACTTTGGGGTCAGAGTCAAGTCCTTGCTCAGAATCCAGACTCTACTCATTGACTAGTGATGGAGATGAGCAAATTGACTTCTCTAAGCCTCGGTTCCCTCCCCTGAAAATTGGCATCATAATTTTATCTACTTGATCTGATTAAATGAAATAGCACTTGTAGAGATCACAGCACGGTGCCTGGTACACGGTAGCACGCAGTAAATGTTAACTACGACTATTACGATGATATGATCAAGCAAATCACCAAAAAGAAAAGAAGTACAAACAGAACATATACGTAATTGCTCAACTTCATTTATGATTAGAGAAACTCAAATTTGAATAAGACACTGATTCTTTTTTTTTTTTTTTTAATTATTTGACAGAGAGAAAGCA
>NC_138382.1:62107255-62149515 GCF_054177405.1 Leptonychotes weddellii
AAAAAAAAAAAAAAGAATTCCTCATATCAGTGAGATCATATGATACATGTCTTTCTCTGTTTGACTTATTTCACTCAACATAATACTCTCCAGTTCCATCCACGTCGTTGCAAATGGCAAGATCTCATTCCTTTTGATGGCTGCATAATATTCCATTGTATATATATACCACATCTTCTTCTCAAGACACTGATTTTTAAAGACATTTCTTTTAGGGGCACCTGAGTGGCTCAGTTGGGCATCTGACTCCTGCTTTTGGCTCAGGTGATCATCTCAGGGTTGTGGGATCCAGCCCCGCATCTGCGCATCGGGCTCGCTGGGCGGAGTCTGCTTGGGATTCTCTCTCTCCCTCTCCCATCCCACCCCCACACCACTCACACATATGCACTCTCTAAATAAGTAAAGACACTTATTTCGATACTTGTCAGTCTGATAGGCAAAAAAACCACCACTATTACTAAAAGTAATAATGGCAGTTTTCTGTGTGCTTTACTAAATGCTTCTGATCTATTACAGTGAATGCTCCCAACAATCCCAGGAAGTACAGTGCCTAGCATAATATGGAATACTGAAAATCAGTGACTTTTCCTTCCTCTTTCCCAGATAAGGAATCTGAAGCTCAAAGCAAATAAGGGATTTATTTGCCCTCTCCCCAAAGTGTGTCTATACGGCCCATTTTCTTTTTCTTTTTCTTTTTTTAAAGATTTTATTTATTTGACAGAGAGAGCACAAGCAGAAGGAGAGAGAGGGAGAAGCAGGCTCCCTGCTGAGCAAGGAGCCCAATGTGGGACTTGATCCCAGAACCCTGGGATCATGACCTGGGCCGAAGGCAGCCGCTTAACCGACTGAGCCACCCAGGCGTCCCTACACGGCCCATTTTCTGTTCCCTCCCTCATTCTCTGTATTCAGGGACCCCTTCTTTCATTCTTTTACTGACCTTTTAAATGGGGTTTGTAGAATAAATAAGTAAATAAATGTATTTGGTGATCTGATCAATTGCCCTAGTCCCATCATTTTATGTTTTTTTAAATTATTTTTTATTTTTATTTTTATTTATTATTAAGATTTGATTTTATTTATTTGTCAGAGAGAGAGAAAGAGAGAGAGAGTGCGCGCACAAGTGGGGGGAGCAGCAGGCAAAGGGAGAAGAAGAGGGATCATGACCTGAGCCGAAGGCAAACGCTTAACCAACTGAGCCACCTCGGCACCCCAGCCACCTTAGTAAATTAATCAAACCTAAGGAGTGGGTCGTGGGGACCTTTGATCTAGAGGCAGTTGATCGGACGTACAGGAGACAACCTGGACTTGTGATCGGTGTCTGAAGTGTGTGTGGTGGTGGTGCTAGGGATGTCTTGTGGGACTGAGCACTTAACCTGTGGGATCTGGTGCTATCTCCAACGAGGTAGTGTCAGAATTGAGTTACTTGGTGGTGGTGAAAGATACACACGCACTGGAATTGGGCTCACAATCAGAATGTGCTTGTATCTTTTGGTTAAGTGAGGATGTTCATTGAAGTTTTAAGCAAAAAAAAAAAAGATTGAAACAACTATAAGAGCCCAGCTATGGCACATCAATTAAGTGGAAAACTACCTAATCATTTAAAATGATGTTGCAGAAGAACTTTTATTGACTTGAGAAAATGACCGCAACATATTGTAAATGGACAAGGGAAAGCAGTTTACAAAATGGGGTGTGTCGTGTGAGCCAGATTTTGTAAAACAACATTTATACATAAAGACTGAAAGACCACGAGGCAAAACGTTGCATCTCTGGGTGATAAGCTCGCTGGTATTGTCATTTTCTTTTCATTTATATTATTCTAAATTTTTATCAATGAATATGTATTGTGAACTTTCATAATAGGAAAATTCACTTGGAAAGTCAGTCAGTGTGAGCTTTCTGTGGAACTTTTGAGTTCAGGAAATCCAGAACTCAAACAGGAAAGCAGGGAGGGCATGTAAGTAATCAGTCAGAGTGTTGCAAGCATTGAAATAAAAATGAAATAAACCCTGGCCCTTTTCCGGGTCACTGATTGTTTAGTGAGCAAATGCATTATCACAACGTCTCCGGGTGTTCAAGGCTAGGGAGTACTTTGCAAACAGTGGAAAATTTTTTCGGGAAGATACCCAGGAGAGATAGTGAGGCATCTCAGGAATTTGAGTTGAACTAATTTAGTTCATGCTTGGGGGGGATGAGGTCAGCCAACCGGAAAAGCACCTCATCTAAGCAGTACCTGGGAGCCGGGTGAGTGAGGAGTCATGAGACTTGGTGGAGCCCAGCCAAGGTGTGGAGTGGAGGCCCCGGGCGGCATGAACCCATCTGGGGAGGAAGAGGCAGCAGAAGGCAGTAGAAGGGCAGTGGAGGATGGAGAAAAGGCAGGTTTTAGCCAGGTAATGATCAGTGTTTGGCAAGGGCAAGAGGCACCTCTCCCTGTGGGGCACCACATTGTCATTACTCAGAGCCTTGCCTCAGGCCTGTCCAGAGTTGAGAACAGTCCCATCGGCAAAGGCATCACCTGCAGATTGTTCGGAATGCTGAGTCCACACCTACTATGTCGTAATTTGCGTTTTTACAAGATCCTTAGGAGATTCAGGGACATGTGAAAGTATGAAGAGTCCGAATTTAGGAGAAATATCCCCAATATATGCTCCTTGGCTCATCCTGATTACATGCATGATTCATTACGTTCAGCTTCATGAAGACTTCGCAAGGATGTGAGGCCAGGAGGAAAATGTCCTGGACATACAGGGCTGGATGAATCCCTACCTGTGAACAGGCATTCCCCTGCCTCTGCCTTAGGCAGCATCTGAATCTGTTTTATAAGGTCACAATCCCTTATACAAAACCCTGTGGCCAGATGTGTTTCAGAATTCAGACTTTTTCTTTTTCTTTTTTTTTTAAGGATTTTATTTATTTATTTGACAGAGAGAGACACAGAAAGAGAGGGAACACAGCAGGGAGCGGGGGGAGGGAGAAGCAGGCCCCTCGCAGAGCAGGGAGCCTGATGTGGGGCTCAATCCAGGACCCTGGGACCATGACCTGAGCCAAAGGCAGACGCTTAACGCCTGAGCCACCCAGGCGCCCCTAGAATTCAGACTTTTTCATATTTTAGGACCGTGATATGGGGCATTTACCAATATATTAAGTAACTCTCCCAGTGGGATCTGAGGTAGTACCCTGGGATCAAATGCTTTAATATTCTGCAATTTATTTTTTATTTTTTTTTAAAGATTTTATTTATTTTTCAACAGAGAGAGACAGCAAGAGAGGGAACACAAGCAGGGGAGTGGGAGAGGGAGAAGCAGGCTTCCCGCAGAGCAGGGAGCCCGATGCAGGGCTCAATCTCAGGACCCTGGGATCATGATCTGAGCTGAAGGCAGATGCTTAACGACTGAGCCACCCAGGTGCCCTAATATTCTGCAATTTATTATACCAAAATATTAAACATGATAAGACCAGGTCAATTTTGGTGCCAAATTTAATGAAAAAACTTTGTCTTCAGAGGGCAGGGATTTTATTTATTTTTTTAAATCTTTTATTTAGTTATTTTTTTTAAGTAGGCTCCATGCCCAATGCTTGAACTCACAACCCTGAGATCAGAGTCACGTGCTCTACCAACGGAGCCAGCCACATGCCCTCAGGGTGCAGGGATTTTAAAGAATCATGGATAAGCATTATGAACTATATTATTATTTTACGTTTAGAATGTATCAAGCGGTTAGAAACACTGAATGGTACCATCTCCCAGTTCTAGTTAACCTCAGACTTAGCAGGAACTACAAGATCTAGCAATTCTTTCAACTATAAAGTAGTCCCCATACTTCCTCTCATCAAGCAGGTCACACCTGGCGTGGTGATTCCCAGAACCCACGGGGTTCTGTGAAGAGCAGTTGGATTTTGGTGAAGTGAAGAGTTGATCCCAGCTAACATCGAGGTGAAATGTCAGAGCGGCGGCGGGAACCCAGGGCCACCAAGTCCCTGCCCTGTGCTTTCCTCCCCCTGCGGACAGTGTGCAAGGTGAGCATGCACTCCTGGGCACTTTCCTCCCCTGAGTCCCCACGGAGGAGACAGGCTCCGGCTGAAGGATGAGAATAACACATTCCACCTGCTGTGTGTACAAACACGGAACTGAGATTGGACCGTTCTTTCCCCAGCTGGGCTGTGATGACACATCTCATCTTTCCACCCGCCAGACTTTCAGCCACGTCAGGGTGGTGCTAATTGGTCCTTAGAAAGTCCTTGGTGTGAGTCAAGTCCTTGCACTTGTTCTGAAGCCTTTCTCCAGGTAAGCCCTGCCAGGAAGACAGTGGCAAAAAAGAGTTTGCTGGAGGCTCTTGGTACAGCAAAGGTCCAAGGAGTTTCTAGGAAAGTCTCAAAGGTCAGAAGAGAAGGCTCCTGGGCCAGAGTCCATCTCTGCTCTTGGGATGATGCTCTGCTGAAACTGGCGGAGGGACCCTCATGGGCTTTCGAGTATCAAAATCAGGAAACCAGGGGCGCCTGGCTGGCTCGGTCGGTGGAGCACGCAACTCTTGATCTTGGGGTTGTAAGTTCGAGCCCCACGTTGGGTGTAGGGATTATTCAAAAATATTTTCAAAAAATCAGGAGGGGTGCCTGGGTGGCTCAGTCGGCTAAGCATCTGCCTTCAGCTCAGGTCATGATCTCAGGGTCCTAGGATTGAGCCCCGCATCGGGCTCCCTTTTTTTTTTTTTTAAGATTTTATTTATTTATTCGACAGAGAGAGTGAGAGAGTACAAGCAGGGAGGAGTAGTAGAGGGAGAGGAAGAAGCAGGTTCCCGCAGAGCAGGGAGCCTGATGCAGGGCTCGATCCCAGGACCCTGGGATCATGACCTGAGCCGAAGATCTGAGCCACCCAGGCGCCCCTAAATAAACCTTTAAAAAAAATCAGGAAACCAGAGGCCTCCCTTGTCTCTGGGGTTGCAGGCATCATTTCTGCTTGTCCTTGGGCCCCACGGTCTCTCACTCTCATCTGTGCTGCAGTCTGTGTCTGTGCTGTTTCCCTTCTCTTGCGGGGGTTTATTCTTTAACTCTTTTTGTAATACGCGTCCAGTGTAGGAAAAGGAGGAAACTGAGATGAACGTAATCATCCTGACACTTGGGAACAAAGCGAGGCGCTATCCTAGGGGCTCTGCCTGAATCCTGTACCATTCCCGATGACAGCCCTGTGGGGCGGTGCTATTATTGTATCATTCCTGTTCTACAGATGAAGGCACAAGACACAGAGAGAGGAAGTCACTTGCCCCAGGAGCTGGGCAAAGAGGTGGCAGCCTGGGATTTGAACCAGGCAGTGTGGTGTCGGGAGTCCACACCCTTAACCACCATGCCTCTTCGTAAGTATTTTATTTTATTTTATTTTTTTATTTTTTAAAAGATTTTATTTATTTGAGACACAGCGAGAGAGGGAGTACAAGCAGGGGAAGCGGCAGGCAAAGGGAGAAGCAGGCTCCCCGCTGAGCAGGGAGCCCAGTGCAGGACTCGATCCCAGGACCCTGGGATCATGACCTGAGCCAAAGGCAGATGCTTAATGACTGAGCCACCCAGGCACCCCTTTATAAATATTTTTAATGTAAATTTTTTTCTTTATTATAAATATATGTGATACTCGAACTCTTTGGTGGCCTTTCTCCCATTTATCATCTTTCGACATCATAAAATAGTCTTCTACAACCTTTCCTTCAAAATGGAAGTAGTCCTGCTTTTTGGTTGTAAAAGTGATAAAGGAAATAAATTTACGTATTTCCTTGTCTGTGCATAAAGTGTCTGTGCAGGGTTACACCAGATGCTGGTAACACTGCTTACCTCCGGAGGGAGCCAGATGGAAGGCAGACACGGATGAGAGGGAGGTGTTTTATCGTATAAATTTCTTTTTTTTTTTTTAAATATTTTATTTATTTATTTGACAGAGAGCACAAGTAGGCAGAGTGGCAGGCAGAGGGAGAGGGAGAAGCAGGCTCTCCGCTGAGCAGGGAGCTGGACGCGGGACTCGATCCCAGGACCCTGGGATCACGACCCGAGCCGAAGGCAGCCACTTAACCGACTGAGCCACCCAGGCGCCCCTATCATATAAATTTCTGCACTCTTTTTTTTTTTTTTTTAAGATTTTATTTATTTATTTGACAGAGAGAGACACAGCAAGAGAGGGAACACAAGCAGGGGGAGTGGGAGAGGGAGAAGCAGGCTCTCCGACGAGCCGGAAGCCCGATGCGGGACTCGATCCCAGGACCCCGGGATCATGACCTGAGCCGAAGGCAGTCGCTTAACCAACTGAGCCACCCAGGCGCCCCAATTTCTGCAGTCTTGATTGAACTTGCAAATGTAGTGCCTATTTCCAAAAATAAGTAAGTTTTAAAAATAAGACTGATTCATTTTCATTGCCCAAAAAAAAAAAAAAAATCAAACAATATAGAAAGGCATAAAGTAGGAAATAAATTCATCTTTAAAAAACTCAAGACCCAGAGATAACACTGCTAACATTTTTGCTTTATTTTTTCCAGACCTTTATGGATGAATATACAGACACATGCAGATTGATTTTTACCAAAATGGGACGATGCTGTTCTGTTACCTGTGTTTTTCCCTTAGGGCGAATCATGGACCACATTCCATGCAGCCTCATTTTAAATGTCTGCATGGTTTTTAAGTCATGTGAAGTTGGCCAGTTTCCAAAAGATTATTTCTGGCTGAACTGAGAGAGTCCAGCATCTGGACATACGTGCTAGCTGACACCAATTCCTATCACCCCAAACCTGGGCTTTTTAATTTGCTGTGTTCCAGACCCTGGAGAGATCACATCTGGGAAAGGACTGGACCTACTTTCTGTTTGTGATGTTTAAACGATGTCACTTACTCCATAGGTACAAGTACTTCCTACCTGCCCCTCGGCCTTCATGCCCCCCACCGCCGAGACACCAGTGAAAGTAGAGGGCTCTGGCGGGAAGAACCAGTTGGCATGTCCAAGGACCTGCGTTCCCACCTGGGCTGTGCCGCATGCTGTGTGCTCTTGGGCAAGTCCCTTTCCTTCTCTGCAGGACAAAGGTAATAACCTCCACGCTGCCCATTTCACAGTGTTATTTCATTGGAAGACTCTGATGAAGTTACGATTGCGAAAGTAGTATGTAAGATCTAGAACACTGTATACATACAAGCTTCAATTATGAAACTGTGGCCTCTGAACCGGAGCTGTCGAGAAGAAATGTAGACATCAAAACCAGTTGGTCCAGCTTCTTCCTAACGCTGGCTAGTGGAGCTAACACTCCTGTGCTAAGGAGCTAACACACCTTCCAACATTGTACACACTCATCTTTCAAACCAAGGGTTGCAAAGTATAAGAACACAGTGTGGCAAGGGTATGGAACGACTGAGACTCTGCCAGCGCCCCACACAGTGGGTGGGAATGGGAACTGAAACCGCCTTTTTGAAGAAGAGCTGGTATCTACTCAAGCAGGTTACCCTGGGGCCCAGAAAGGCCTCTGCTAGTTACATAATGGACATATATGCATGCCGGCATTCACCAAATGACAGTGTTAGAATGTTTGAAGCAGCCCTATTCGTAAGAGCCCCAAACTAGCAACCACCCTTATGCCCATCCATAGTTAATGGATGAATTGTAACATTGGCACACGTTCGAATGCTGTCCAGCAATGAGCAGGAGAGGTCGTCAACGACATAGGACAGGGTGGCTCCATCCCACAAACATGCTGAGCGAAAGAAGCCTGAGCCAGAATAAGAGCACAGGACTTGTTTTACTTAGATCTATTGCTGCATAACAGACTACCCCAAAACTTAGTGTCTTCAAGCACCAATTTGCTATTTTTCATGATGGCATGGGACAGCTGTGCAGTTTCTCTTCTGATTTCATCTGCGGCGGCGTTCAGCTGTGCGTTTGGCAGGCTGCAAAGGTTCAAGGTGACCTTCATCACACACCTGGCGGTGCTCAGCTCTTCTACACGTGGCCTGGGTCACTCCCTGACATGCAGCAGCTTTCCAAGACAGTCCAAGTGAAGTCATAGTCCTGCTGAGGCCCCACCTACAAGTTCACAGCATTTGTTTCTCTGCATTTATTTATTTATTTTTAAGATTTTATTTGAGGGTGCCTGGGTGGCTCAGTTGGTTAAGCGACTGCCATAGGCTCGGGTCATGATCCCGGAGTCCCTGGATCGAGTCCCACATCGGGCTCCCTGCTCGGCAGGGAGTCTGCTTCTCCCTCTGACCCTCCCCCCTCTCATGTGCTCTCTCTCATTCTCTCTCACACAAATAAATAAATAAAATCTTTAAAAAAAAAAAAAGATTTTATTTGAGAGAGCAAGCGTGAGTGGGGGGTGGGGAAGGGCAGAGGGAGAGAGAGAATCTCAAGCAGACTCCACGATGAGCATGGAGCTTGATCTCATGACCCTGAGATCAAGACCTGAGCTGAAATCAAGAGTCAGATGCTTAACTGACTGAGCCACCCAGGCACCTCTGTTCCTCTGCATTTATATTGGTCAAACTAAGTCAAAGTGCAGATTCAAGGGGTGGGAAAATAGGCCAGACCTAGTGATGAGAAATCACCTTGCAAAGGGCCACACATATAGGGAGGGGAGAAATTTATGGCCCTGTTTCCCATGTGCCACAGTACAGTATGATTCCATGTATGTAAAGCAGAAAAGCAGACAAAATCAATTTATGCTGTTATAGATTCCTTAGCAACTAGGCCTCTAGGGGAAGATGAGGGAGACCATCCAGGCTCTGGGATGTATTACACCTCCTCATCTAGGTTCTGGTTACTAGAGTGTGTTCAGCTTATGGAAAATCAGCAAGCTCTAAACTTAAGGCATCTGAAATTGTTTATGATTGCAATAGTTGAATGAAAAGTAAAAATATATACAGTGGCTTAAAAAGAATGACATTCAGGGGTGCGTGGTTGGCTCAGTTGGTTGGATGTCTGCCTTTGGCTCAGGTCATGATCGCAGGGTCCTGGGATTGAGCCTTGGTGGGGCTCCCTGCTCAGTGGGAAGTCTGCTTGTCCCTCTCCCTCTGCCCCTCCCCCTGCTTGTGCTCGAGCGCTCTCAAATAAATAAAATCTTTAATAAAAAAAAAAATGAAGTTCATTTCTCTTTCAGGTCACAGTCTAGCTGGTCAGCATTTCACGGTAATTCGGGGCCCCTCTCTTGCTGTTCCATCATCTTGTCCTTATCTGAATAGCTGAAGCTGTTACTTGCAGTCTGAGTTCCAGCTAGTGGGAAGGGACCCACAGGGCTAATCCCAGACAAACACTTCCTTTGGAGCTAATAAAGGAGAAGTTACACACATCACTTCCACTCACAATCCACTGACAAGAATTTATGCTCATGGCCGTGCCTAGCTGGGAATGGAGGCTTACCGGGGCAGCCTGGGCCAAGAGGTGCCAACTTCAGGAAACAGCCAACACTCTACTGCATTTTTCACGATGAAGCTTTTCTTCACTCATTCTGTTTTCACAAGGCTACCCAGAAATAGCTAAGTTCCTTTTTCGCAGTGTTAAAAGATTAAAAACACCAAATGACCTGAGTTCTATACTTGTAATTCCTGTGTCAAAGTCAAGGCTGTTACAGACTGGAAACATGTCTCTTGATACCAGTGTTGAAAACATTAAATTTCTGCTGCGGCCAAATGGAAGATCCAGAAGTATTTCTTTAGTGATTGTGAACTCAAAACTCCAGGGGAAGTTTCTTTTATAATCATTGCTCAGATGTTAAGTGATAATCACTGAATTATATTCCTGGAACCAATATTGCACTGGATGTTAACTAGAATTTAAATTTAAAAAAAATTTTTTTAAATCATGGTTCAGGAAGATAGTGATAATGGGGACTTGTCTGATACTTTCGTGCTACCAGTGATATCCACTGTATCACAATACTTTAATAGCTCGTAGCTATTTTATTTTTTAAAGTTTTTTTAAAAGATTTTATTGATTTATTTGAGAGAAAACAGCACAAGAGAGGGGCAGAGGGAGAAGGAGAAGCAGACTCCCCACTGAGCAGGGAGCCCGATGCGGGATTCGATCCCAGGAGCCCCGGGATCATGACCTGTGCTGAAGGCAGACGCTCAACTGACTGAGTCACCCAGGTGCCCCTATTTTTTAAAGTCTTAGTTATTTAAGTAATCTCTGCACCCCGTGTGGGACTCAAACTCATGACCCTGTGATCAAGTCACATGCTCTTCTGACTGAGCCAGCCAGGTGCCCCAGCTGGTAGTATTTTCAAGAAAACAATATTTTGAATACAAATTGGGACTTAAATTATAGACAGTCTAGATTATGTGTGAAGAATAGCACTCAAAATTGTATCTTTTCCGGATCATTTTTTTTTTTTTTTATTTATTCATTTGAGAGAGCGAGAATGAGAGAGAGTACATGAGAGGGGGGAGGGTCAGAGGGAGAAGCAGGCTCCTCACCGTGCAGGGAGCCCGATGAGGGACTCGATCCCGGGACTCCAGGATCACGACCTGAGCCGAAGGCAGTCGCTTAACCAACTGAGCCACCCAGGCGCCCCCGGATCATTTTTAACCTTCAGTAAAAACAAAGATCCTCTTGTAAGATAGTTTCAGCTACCAAAAAAAAAAGGTGTTAATAATCATGACTCATTTTCCCGAAATATATATATACATATATATATATCTTTTTTTTTTTTTTTAGCTAATTTCTACACCCAGTGTAGGGCTTGAACTCACAACCCCAAGATCAAGAGTTGCACACTCCACCAACTGAGCCAGCCAGGTGCCCCTCCTGAAATAAACATATTTAACTTATATAAGGAAATACATAAATTTCTTCAAATTTTAAATATATAATTGGCCAGATTCCAAGGGATTATATATTTTCCTGGAAAAAAAGGTCAACTGCTTTTGGAAAATTCCTTTATATGATTTTACAGGGGCATCCTCTAAAATGAAGTGTTCAATGAATGTCCAATGAGCAAATTAATGCATTTTAGTAGCTTATATCTTATGTGCTGAGAGTACCTGATTAGGGCACGTAAAACTGAAAATGCACAGATAGGGAATTTTTATATCAAACAAATGTGTAGAGTTTAAGGAAATAATTTATTGTTAATAGATCCCTGCTAATTCATTCGATTTTCTCACATGTACATTCCCTCCGTTCCCTTTCTTTGGGACTCCCTCCCAACCCACTCCCTTGGATTTTCTGACTTACCGCCGGCCTTCTTTCTAGAAGGGTCAGCAGTAGCACTAACAGTTCAGGATATGCTAGGATTTTCCCTGAGATATCTGTGTACTGTTCCTGGGCACCTGGCCAGGAGGATCTCCTTGGAACCAAAAAGTTAATAATGGTCTAGAAAATACACAGTGTCATGGTCTATGAATTTCTAAAATGAACTTTGTGACATCATGCAAAGACAAAGGAGTGGAAAGGAAAGTATTCTGGCTTTGAGTTGGGCAGTCCCCAGTTCAAATCTCAGTTTTTCCTCCTCATTAGTACAGTGGTATCCCTGCCTGTCACATCTCCGTTCTTCCCCTTCCTACCTCCGTGTGTAACCTGGGGCAAAGGACTGAGTGTCCCTGGGCCTCAGCCGCCGGCTCTGTGACACGGGAGTAACGAGGCCTGTAGTGAGAATAAGCATATTCAGCGAGCTGCAGGTGCTCAGGAAAGTAGCTCCTCTCCCACTACCCCCTTGTCCTCCCAGAGCTCAAAGATCTGTAACCTAAGGAATCAAAGGGAAGCCAAACAAGGACTGAAGCTTTACAAGTAAGATCTAAGGAGAATGGGTGAAGGGATGTGTTTAGTGAGGGAAAGAAGAGTGTTTAGTCCAGACAGAGAACAATAAATAACTATGGCCACCCTCTGTAAGCACCCGCTACCTTGCTTGGCATTTAATACAGTTTTACCCGGTCCTCGGGACAGCACTGTGAGGAACGTACGATTTAGTTAGTGAGGAAACTGAGATTTTATAACACCCAAGATCAGTCAGCTGAGTGCAGAAGTGGAGATTCAAACTCAGATCCTCCCACGGGGAAGCCAGCCCTATAAGAAGCAGGAGGGACACAAAGACAATGGCTGTAAGTCACTGGTATCAGGGACAGGCAGGGACCAGAGAAGACAAGCGCAGTCTTTCTTTGTCTCGGACTCCGTTCCTTTTTGTGGGGGCTCTCCTGAAGGCAGGAGGGACTCTACCTTCCCGGAAGGAAAATGGGCTTGTGAGCGCCATGCTGGGAATGGATCTCCGGGGACCACACAGGCTGGCCTGAGCACCGAGTCCCTCCTCACCGAGGGGAATTCAGTGGCTGGCCTACAGTTGAGTCCATCCCTCTATGTTCTTTTTTTTTTTTTTAAGATTTTATTTATTTATTTTAGAGAGAATCTCCAGCAGACTCCCTGCTGAGCATGGAGCATGACATGGGGCTTGATCCCATCACCCCAAGATCATGAATCAAGCTGAAATCGAAGAGTCGGACGCTCAGCTGCCTGAGCCACCCAGGCACCCCTCTGTATTCTACTGCTGTTGCAGACTCTCCTTCACCTCACACTGGTCATCCCTAAGAGTTTATATAAAATGAAATAAAAATATTAAAATGTACAAATTTTTTTAGCCTTCATTTCTGGAAACTCTCCATTTCTTTGTGCACAGAACAGGTCAGACAGCTAGGATTCGGGGCAAGGCCCTGCGGTCGTCAGCCTTTTCAAGCCACCTGGGGTCTAATTTTCATGCCGCCTGAGCACTGGTCTTGGACCCGCCACCTGCACTCTGCTGCTCTTCCGAGTGGAAGCCCAGACTTCTTCACCTTGCTGAGAAGCATGGTGAGCTGGAGCTGAATGTCATGTCTACAACCCATGTCCTCTACAGAGCTGCGCTCCCCTCTCCCGTCTGGGTAACTGTGAGGCCACCTGAACGGTGTCTCTCCCCCTGCAGCTTTTCCTTCTGTGGAGACATAGGTCAGTCTGATACACTCCACCCGTGTTCCGACTCACAGACAGAGGCCTATCATGTTTCTAAACGGCACCTGGGCTTAAATTGGCTTCTAACCCTGATACACCTTCTGAGTGAACGTAAGCAGAGAATCGCACATCGCCCTCCCCGCGAGATCACCGGGAAACACAAAGCCACACCAAGAAAGGACGGGCCACAGTTTGATATTGTCCAGTGAGTGTCTCCTGGCCTCAGAATACTGCCAGTTCTCGCAGCTCCAGCCCTCGGCTGTGCTCCACTCTGAGCAGGTGAATTCCTCTGCTGAAACTTGCACACAGTAAGGAGACGGTGTCGCCAACAGCCAGGGAAGTCAAAGGTCCTGATCCATCCAGGGACAAGGTGAACAGGCAGGCTGGGGGAGGAAGAGGGAACCAGCAGCTCAGGCCAAGGGCGCAGCGTCATGGGACGCGAGGTCTCTGTGAGAAACCCGTGTAAACAAAGCGTGTGCTCTCCATGTCTAACCCAGGTAAGAGCCGCAACCCTGCTCCAGAGGACCGTGCACCCGCGCGGAGGTCAGACTAAGATCGGCCGCAAGGCTTCAACTCCAGAGAATGGCACATGGACCAAACAAGGTGGGGATCCCTGAGAAACCCGTTCAGACAGTCAGGGCCTCGCCTGCAAGGACGTGTGAATACACTGCCCTCAGTTCCCACCCACCCAGAGAACAGAGCAGGGGGCCAGGGCAGAGGAAAACAGAGGCGATGCTGATCTTCAGCTGCTGGCTTCTGGGGTCTTGCTCCCTTCAAGACCAAGGAGATTGGGACCTGAAGGGGAATCTGGGGGCCTCCAGCTGACCCGGTCTCCCTCCGTCCCCGTCTCGGGGGCTGCTCTTCTGAGAACTATAGGTGCACATCTGGTGGGCAGGGCAGCACTTTCAGACCTTGTTCTCCCTGGTGTCAGGTTTATGAGCATTGAACCTGGCAGCAGCTGCCCCCCCAACCTCCCAGAGCTGTCACACGGGGCAGCTGGTGAGGGCACCTCCAGGTTTGGCTCACCTACCACTAGACGTGATCTCACATCTTTTCTCTGAGGGGGCTATCCTATCCTCCCCTGCTGGGAGCTGAGTTTCTAGAACATTACTGTAGGAGGGACTGGTTGTGAGATTCTCTAAGTTAACACTATTCCTGTGTCTGACAGAACCCCGGGTCCAGCACAAAATAGTCTGGAGGCACTGGGTACTGATAAGGAAGAAAAAAAAACAGCCACCTCTACTCATAGCATATGCCACGCTTTGTGGTGCAAATACTCCCACTATGACCATATTAAATACTCCTGAATATTTAACAATCAGCCAGTAGCAGTGGGCTCTGGCATATTTCACTGAGGACTCTGGGGAGCTGCGTTCCCTAAAACATCTTTTTCTCTGGTGCTTTGAAGTGTTATGACCTGACTGTCATCTCACATCTTAGCTGCAGCATCAAAACAGGGCAGTCTTGCTCTACCTCACCCCCACCATGAGCTGAGACTCTCATTTTAGTCCTTAAAAAATGAATCTGAAAATGACAATCCTTGTTTTCTTTGCCAGACATTTTGAGTATCACGTGTTAAAACCTGATGGAAGAACTTCAAGTAGAAAGAAAACTAAGAGCCAAATATATTTGAGCTCTCAGGAACAAGTCTGTACAACGTGGTACCAGGGCTCATGCAGTGATGGCTTCCAGCCAGGGGTTCAACAGAATCCTGGTATCTTAGTGTCATCTCTTAACCACCAGGGGCCTGGATAGTGGCAGGACAGGGCTGTTTTTGTATTTGCTGAGCCTCGGAAAGAAAGAGTTTCAAGGAAGCTTTTAAGACTCCATGTGTCTTTGAGAAGCACCACCAGCAGGCTCCTTACCTCCAGTATCTTGGTTCCAAATCTTCACTTTACAGTCATGCGATGAAGTAGCAATTATAGGCATCGAGGCCAGTGCTCTTGGTAGAAAGACGCAGGATGCAACAGTCTGGAAATGCCCCTTATATTCACATATTCTGTTCCGAGTCTGCCTTAGGTCCCACAGCTGCAGAGTAATGACATAGGCTAGCTCATACATACATATTTCTCTAGCTTCATACATGCTACCTTCACTGATCTCCACCTCCCCACCTTCTCATCACCCACCTATCCCCCTACTTACCTACTCATGTAGCTACCCCTCATCTTCATCCATCCCATCTACATATGAAATCATCCATCCATCCAGTGATTATTTTAAACATCACCGATCTCAGACAACCATGGGTAAGGATGTGCCAGGAGGGTCCCTGCCTTCCTCATTAATGTCATGGTTAGGGAAGTGAAAGCTCCAAGTCCTACAGCATGATGGGACAGTATGGGGTTGCCTACTTTTTTTTTTTTAAGTTCTTTTATTTATTTAAGTAATGTCTACACCCCATGTGGGGCTCAAACTCACGACCCCAAGATCGAGAGTCTCGTGCTCTTCTGACTGAGCCAGCCAGGTGCCCCAGGGTTGCCTACTTTCTACGACAGTTCAAGAGCTACCTGACATCAGCCTCTTGGTGTCTGTGGCTTCTGTGGAGACCCCACAGTTAGGGGCACCTTCTCATAAGTACACAGAGGTGCAGACCTTCTGATTTATTGCCTGCATGCTGAACCTTGGGATATGAAGATGAGACTCTCCAACAAAGGAGGTGGCAGTCCTGCCAATCCCACTCTTGTTGACACGATCAGACCATAGCTAGAGAACAAGGTTCAGGGAGGAGAGCAAACCAAATTGTGTTCAAAAAATAATGAAGTCATTGGACACCATGTAATTCAGGAAAACGACATTCAGAGAGGACAGTGATCTGAATTGTGTCCGAAAAATAATGAAATCACAGGACACCATATCAGTTGTAGGGGCTGGAAATGCTTAGCTTGGTGAAGAGATGCTACATCAATAGCCTGGGATTCAATACCTCAAAGTACCACTTACTAGAAGTGTGGTCTTGTGCAAGAGATTTCAACTTGCCATGCCTCTATTTGCTCATGTGTAAAATGGGAATTATAATAGAACCTAACTCATGAGGTTGTTGTAAGGATTAAATGAGATAATGCATGTAATGTGCTCAGGCCAGTGCCTAGTATATGATGTTCGGTACAATGGGAGCTCTAATTGTTCTATTTGGACTAGATGCCCCTTTTAACCTATATTCTACAATGAGGAATCCAAGGTACTTTGGAGGAGCCAATGCAATCTAATCCAAAATGACTTGCGAGGAAAGGTATATGGGTAAGGGTTGGGATGGGCCGTTGACCAACACTGGTGCCTCAAACTCCCTGAAGAGCTTGAGCCTCCTTCACTGTGACCACAGGTACAGTGGGAATACACTTGGCTCTTCAAATAGTCCCTCCCCTTTCTAAGCTCTGCTGGGAGCAGGGACATTAGCAAGCTGGTTCTGTGTTTAGCACCTTCCTATCTTGACTCTCATCCCATCCCTTTGTCTACTACCAATTCAGAGAGCCCAAGGCTAATGGAGGTTTCTTGAGAGATGCATCTGGAATGCAAAGGCTCACTTACAGTATGCACTTGGAATAGGCCTGAGCCATTAATAGAGCTGACCTGTGTAGCCCAGTACAGACGGGAGGTCGGAGGAAGTACTTTGCTCATCAGCAACCAGACCCCCAGACCCCCAGAATCTCTTACCGTGGCTTCGCAGCCTTCCCCTCCAAAGCCGCTGCTGCAGGAGATACACTTGTGTCCGTCCTCACTGACCTCGCAGTAGGTCTGAATATGCTGCTTTGTGGGAAATATATGAGCTACCTGCAGCCCCCGGCTGTCCCATAATCTGCAAGAAATGACCGCAGGATATGAATCTGTTGGCTCTTTGCTGCTTCAGCCAGTCTGATGGAATGTCATGATTTACGTACAATCAGGAGTATGAACCAGATCAACCTTGGAGACCCCAAAGCTGCCAGGAAATAACCAAACTGAATGACATCTGAGTCCTTTCTAGTTTGAGATACAGTTAATAGGAATTTAGACCAAGCATCTTAACTGTATAAGTTAATTTGTTAATTTGGCCCTTTGGGATACTACTTTCAAGGGACAAGAGGATATTTCTGTGCCTGTGACTTAATTTTTTTAAAAGATAGTTATTATGATCCAGAGGAGCAGTCACCATTCCAGAATCAGATAGAATAGACTGCAGGCCTTGGCCTACTGGGCCACGAGGTCCCCGGGGGAGTGTTTTATTCGGCCTCTCATCTCATTTTCACCTCTTTACCTCATTCTTCCTATTTTCTAAGTAGAATGAATCTCTTATGAGATCCAGACTTTCTCGTTGTGCTTTCTACTCAAGAACGATTTACTTCATTTGACTCTCTTGATGCAGATTCTGACCCCATTTCCCCAGACAAGGCTTCACCTGAGGCCTGAGTGATTGAGAACATCCGGCGCCAAGCAGGGGTGGCAAGTGGAGCCAGGCAGCTCAAAGCAGGGGGACAAGCAAATGACCAGGTCCGAGGTCAATCTGAATATTTTCACACAGGGGGCGAGGGTGGGGCCAGACAGAGTCAGCTGCTTCAGAACCATCCAGGACAGGCGCTTTTTCCTGGCCCCACCTCCTGCCATTCAACCTCTACCCAGATGGTCCAGGGGGCCAGGTCAGAGAGACCCCAGCCCCAGCAAGGGGCAAAGGGGCAGAAGGCCCTGGGCAGGCACAGCAGTGTGGAGAAGCAGAGGGGGAAAGGAGTCATATGAGCATGGGAACCACAAACCTTCACCAGAAACACCTTCACAGCTGCTCAGTAAGCCCACCTGATGGTTTTATCTTCAGAAGTCTGTAGTACATATGGTTGGTGGGGTACCCAGCGCAGGTGAGTGACCTGGAAAAAGCAAAATTTTCAAAACTTCTCACTGCCAAGGCATTCTTCTACGGCAATTCCTGTAAACTGTGCTAAATAGCATCTCCTCACCACTTCTCAAGGATGCTGACGCATACGTTTGACTTGCAGGGAGTGTGTGTTCTGCAGATACCCACCAGTCATGCCCACCAGTCATGCCCACCGGCGTGCCCTGGATCAGCAGCAGCAATGGTAGCAGCCGGGCCAGTCGTGAGTACAGAATGCATGCAGGCACGCACACACGTGGTGGGGAACTGCTGGTGGGTGGCAGCTAAGGAGAGCAGCCCCCCGTTCTATATGGGACCCACTGAAACCCTAGTCTAAGGCCTCACAGGGTTCAGGGCATGTTCTTTCTTCTCATCCCTGTAGCCCCCTCCTGGATAGGCACAAAAGAGTTTTCAAAACAACCCAAGATGACAGGATTTTCTTCTCGCAACCTCCACAAATATGGAGGGCATAGGGTGAGTATACCTTGCCATGGACAGTTGTCTTCAAAATTGGAAAAGATGACCATGAGTGATATTTAATGATCACTAAAGGAACATCTATCATGTCAGGTCATAGGATTCTCTCCATTTCACAAATGAAGACATTGACACTCTAAGTGACTTTCTTGGAGTAACACAGCTAAAATGTGATGGATCTTGGGGCGCCTGGCTGGTTCAGTTGGTAGAGCGTGTGACTCTTGATCTCAGGGTTGTGAGTTCAAGACCCATGTTGGGTGTAGAGATTACTTAAAAAAAAAAAAAAAGGTGATGGATCCATAATTTGAACCCAGGTATGACTGACCTCAAAGGCTGTGGAGTTTATATACCAGTCTGCTGGTATATAACATTGGTCTTCATAAACACAGCAAATTATACATAAAGCAAAGGGTCATGCTTGTTTCTCTGTGCATAAGCTGTGAGATCCTGGAGGACAGGGGCTGTGTCCTAGGCCACTAACCCTGCTCCTAGCAGAGCAGATATGGAATAACACATTTTGAGGGAATAAATGAGAACACCACTTAAAATTCCAATAGGAACTAGTGGAGGTGTTCTCTGGAGCAGAAGACTTTATTTATCTTTTATTTGTTTTAAAGGTTTTATTTATTTATTTGTCAGAGAGATAGAGAAAGCAAGCACAAGTAGGGGGAGTGGCAGGCTTCCCGCGGAGCAAGGAGCCCGATGTGGGGCTCAATCCCAGGAAGCTGGGATCATGACCTGAGCTGAAGGCAGATGCTTAACCGACTGAGCCACCCAGGCATCCCTGGAACAGAAGACTTTAAAGAGATCATCCAGCCTGATAACCCTGAGAGGCCAGGGTCTGACAGAGAGTTCAGGGTGAGTAGTAATGAGGCCCCAACCTCTACTGCCTGGTGTATCTCCTGATCTCTCTCCCAGGCTCTTCGCCTCACCCCATGCTCCCTTCTGCTGTCCCACTCTCTACCAACTTTGAGTCCCTACCAGGTTCCTCGAGATGGAAGCTCTCTCCGCACACCGTCCGGTCCCAACGTCCCACAGAAGCAGGGTGTTGTCCCGAGAGCCAGTGCACAGCTGTGACGAGTCTGGGGGAGCAAGGGAGAGATGGTCCATGAAATGGGCCTGGCACGGGGCTTTTCAGAAGGTACAACAGGGAGCGCCCAGGTGGCTCAGTCGGTTGAGCATCCGACTCTTGGTTTCAGCTCAGGTCATGAGCTCAGGGTCATGAGATCGAGCCCCAAGTCGGGCTCCATGCTCAGTGGGACTCCGCTTCTCTCCCTCTCCCACTGCCCTTCCCTCCACCCCTGCTCACGCACACTCTTTCTAAAAATAAATAAATAAATCTTGGAAAAAAAAGAGGGGCGACTGGGTGGCTCAGTTGGTTAAGCATCTGCCTTCGGCTCAGGTTATGATCCCAGGGTCCTGGGATCGAGCCCCGCGTCAGGCTCCCTGCTCCACAGGAGTCTGCTTCTCCCTCTGTCTCTCCCCTTGCTTGTGCTCTCTCCCTCTAATAAATAAATAACTTTAAAAAAAAGAGAGAGAAAGAAAGTACAACGGTGTTGGGGAGAGGTCTGTTTGACTTTACCTGGACTCACAGCCAATCCAGTGACCACCATGGCGTGGCCAGAGAACTGCTGCCTTGGCTGGGAAGGGCCACGCAAGTCCCACATTGTGACTGTCCTGTCACGAGAGCCGCTGAAGAACTGGCTGGATCTGGGAATACAGGCTATCTGCTCAAGAGAAAAAAAGTCCCAGTGTGCTTGTTTGATTGGCCTTGGAAATGGGCAACAGGCCTGGGGCTGCAGGTGTCAGAGCCCAAGGCTCTCCCCCCGTCCCTGTCGGGGTGGGAATACATTGCATCTGGGTGTCAGTACCCTACTCTGCGCTGCGAGCTGAGCAGATGATGGAGTCTGCATCTCAATTCCGATTTTCAGTTCATTGAGGGGGATTTCAGGGAAGGGCATTGTAGAGACTGGCATTCTCTATCATCTTTGCTGGAAGCTTATGCTGGCCTGTAATGCTTTATTAGAAAATTAATTTTTATTTAACTGTTCTTGGCTTTTTAAAAATTTCCCCAACTAGAAGTTTCCTGAGTATAGAGATTTTATCATTAATTTATTTAAAATTATCATTATATTATTATATATTATATGATAAATTATTATTATATATAATAAATTATTTATACATAAGTTATAAATGAATAAATTTTATCATGTATTATTTATTATTTATTTTTCTAGCTACAGTAAACACACAGGCAACCTTCAGTACCTGTCCCTGTTGAGTTAGGATAGGCAGGGAGAATTCTCTATTTACCACCTGAGCTATTAAGGGCTTAGTGACAAACTAAATCATGTCTAATATGCTTGTAACCATAGCTAAGGGAATGGTTTGCTCTGCTTTTCCTCGAGTAGGGCTTCACGACATCAAATGAAGCTCTTACATTTTCTTAAGACTGAATATCCCATCCCTCTTACTAACTAGAGCTATTAGATACTCCTTTATTCAGTTCCAAATTCCCTCCACGATAATGATCATTTGATAATTACCTTAGTGATCTCTCGTTCATGTCCTCTGAACCTTTTCACCACATTTCCACTTTTCCAGTTATAGGCCACCACTGTCTGCAGAGAGTCATTAGGGTCATTAGAATCTCTGTAATATTTTATGTGAATTTCTATTTAACTGAAGCAAGCCTTTACTTCATTATCTACCTAATTTCTCCCTCTCTGTTAAGGGTCTTGTATTAGGGCTTTATTGTTATAACCTTCATCCTGTCCCCCTACATTGACTTCCTTTTCTTTCCTCCTGACCGGGGCGCTATCTCTCTGCAAGGCAATGGGCCACTGCTCTGGGCCTTACCGACGGGTTCGGGAGGACACCCCACAAGAGGAACGGACTCAACCTGAGGTTCTGGTCATAGATGCTGAAGTAGAATTCTACATGGGGTTAGAGTTTTTTCCCCTAATTGTTTTGTACTTTTATTTTAGTGTATTTAAAAAAATTTGCTATCTTAAAAAAAAAAAATTTACCGGGTGCCTGGGTGGCACAGTCGGTTGAGCATCCCACTCTTGGTTTCGGCTCAGGTCATGATCTCTTGGCTCATGGGATCGAGCCCCACGATGGGCTCTGCGCTCAGCAGGGAATCTGCTTCTCCCTCTGCCTCTCCTCTTCCCTCCCCCACCCCACTCTCTCTCTCTCAAATAAATTAAATCTTAAAAAAAAAAAAGAATCTGTGAAATACAGTATGAAAATGAGAGGAATTAAAAGAATCTACATTTTTGCTGTCAATGTCTTAGCTGTGAGTCCCGTGATAGATGCAAATATGGGGGGAGAAGCAACCAGATTCAGTGACAGTGGGGGAAAGGACAGAAACAGAAGGGAGGAATCATAATGCTCACCAGTGTAGAGATTTTGACAAAAGAGCAGCATAAAAGAGACTGGAAGTCTCCTTTTTTAAAAAATATTTATTTATTTATTAGAGAGGGAGAAAAACAGAGAGAGCGAGCACACAAGCAGGGGTGGGGGCAAAAGGAGAGGGGGAGAGAATCTCAAGCAGGCTCCAGCTCCCCACTGAGCGTGAAGCCTGATGGCAGGGCTCGATCTTATGACCTTGAGATCATGAACTGAGCCGAAATCAACAGTTGGCTGTTTAACCGACTGAGCCACCCAGGGAACCTCAAGGAAGTCTCCTTTTGATGACAAATAGCTCCTGTGTCAGTGTGTGGGTATGAAAATGGCTTGGTCGGGGCGCCTGGGTGGCTCAGTCGTTAAGCGTCTGCCTTCGGCTCAGGGCATGATCCCAGGGTCCTGGGATCGAGCCCCACGTTGGGCTCTCTGCTCAGCGGGAAGCCTGCTTCTCCCTCTCCCACTCCCCCTGCTTCTGTTCCCTCTCTCGCTGTGTCTCTCTCTGTCAAATAAATAAAATCTTTAAAAAAAAAAAAAAAGAAAGAAAGAAAATGGCTTGGTCAGAATAATACTTGCCATTTATAAAAAGCATATGGGCGATCTGGCACATCACTGAAGATCTTGCCACCTAATCCTCACAACTGTCCTGTGTCCTGTGAGGCTGGCATTATCACCCTCATTCCATGGATGTGGAGACTGAAGCTCACGAACAGTAAATGACCTCCCCAGAGGAACCGGAAGGGGAAGAGCGGGGACTTAAAGCCAGTCTTCCTTAGTCTAAAGCCTATATGGTTTTATACTACTCAACATTGTTGCCAGAAACGCAGAACCAACGCTTCCTTCCCAAATCTCTTCCCTTCTCCACAATAAGCTGGTTCCCTGGGAAGCGCCACAAACCCACCTTATCTTTTCCTCCAGAGACACACAGGTCTGAGTTCAGAGCAGCAACGACAGAGACACTATCCACGTGAGCTGGGCTATACTCCAGACAAGATTTAGTTTGAGTTCTCTCTTCTATAATCCCGTCGGGCCTGCTAAAGACAGGATGGCAAATGAGAGGCCCTCTGTTACGGAGTGTGCAGCACGGCATGGGGAAGGCGTGGGCTACGGGAGAGGCCAGGCTGAGGAAAAATTCTGGGAAAGGAGTACAGAAGGAGACCCACGGTCATTGCCAGAAATGGGATTATTAATGCTGAGCATGCTCAGAACAACTGAAGGACTAGAATCCGATAAAGAGGAATCCTGAAGCCAAGAAGCCAGGAGTCTTTGCTCACCTAGAGCTTATTCCCAAAGATGCCAGGCCTGTCTCTGAGTGGCTGCAGACACTAGCTAATCAGCTGCTTCTCATCCAAAAGAAAACAGACCAAACTAACTGTTCAGGGAAGGTCATCAGCAATCGCTCTGGGCCTTCTCTTTCTTTAGGAGAGAATTTTAATGCGACATGATAAAACTTGGGATCCCAATGTAGTATTGCTGTACCTGTATTTATAAGTGCTGTGTTTGAGCTTGCTTTGCAGCTTCCCCATCCCTGCACAGAACCGCCCCAAAACCTTGTGAGAAGGAGCTCGTTTCAGATGGCCGCTGAGCCAGCAGCATCCCTTGTGGCTGCTGGACGTTGTCCTCCCTGCTTGGTGGAAAGAATGCATACTGTTAATGTTGTTAGGCATGATGATGGTAGTCTGGTGATGTAAAAACAAAGCCTATTTTATTTATTTATTTGACAGAAAGTGAGAACGCACAAGCAGGGGGAGTGGCAGAGGGAGAGGAACAAGCAGACTCCCGCTGAGCAGGGAGCCCAGTGTGGGACTCGATCCCAGGACCCTGGGATCATGACCTGAGCCGAAGGCAGGTGCTCAACCAACTGAGCCACCCAGGCGCCCAAGCCTTCTTTTTTTAAAGACTAATTCATTGCTCTCATTTGCTTTTCTTCTTTCCCTTGCCTCTTCTTACGGTCCTGGGAATGCACCCTCCCATAAAGCATTAGCAGATCAGCAAAAACAGAAACAAAATTAATTTTAAAAATACAAAGAGGTTTCTTGGGGCACCAAGGGTTGGAATGATGGGGGAACAGGGAGTGGCTACTTTAATAGGTACAGAGTTTCCTTTTTGGATAACAAGACAGTGGTGATGGTTCCATAACATTGTCTATGTACTAAATAAGAATAAATTTTATGTTATACATATTCTACCATAATAAATACTAGGAACGTGTATTTGAAACTAAGAAATAGTTTTTACCAGTGAAGCTTCTTGAAAAGAGCCTTAGTTATTCTATTTTTTTTTTTTTTAAGATTTTATTTATTTATTTGACAGAGAGAGACACAGTGAGAGGGAACACAAGCAGGG
Source organism: Leptonychotes weddellii (assembly GCF_054177405.1). Taxonomy (NCBI): domain Eukaryota; kingdom Metazoa; phylum Chordata; class Mammalia; order Carnivora; family Phocidae; genus Leptonychotes; species Leptonychotes weddellii. The sequence goes on from NC_138382.1 coordinate 62,131,258, forward strand.
GGAGCGGGAGAGGGAGAAGCAGGCTTCCCGCTGAGCAGGGAGCCCGATGCGGGGCTCGATCCCAGGACCCTGGGATCACGACCTGAGCCAAAGGCAGACGCTTAACGACTGAGCCACCCAGGCACCCCGAGAATCCTTTTTTAATAAAAAATTTATTTATTTATTTATTTGAGAGAGAGAATGCGAGGGAGAGCACGGGCAGGCGTGGGGGGACAGTGGGGCAGAGGGAGAGGGAGAAGCAGACTCCCCGCCGAGTGGGGAGCTGGATGCGGGGCTTGATTCCAGGACCCTGAGATCATGACCTAAGCCGACGGCAGACACTTAATCAACTGAGCAACCCAGACTCCCCAAGAGAGAGAATCCTAAGCAGGCTCTGAATCCAACACCGAGCCAGACACAGGGCTCCATCTCATGACCCTGATATCATGACTGAGCTGAAATCAAGAGGTGGACGCTTAACACACTGAGCCACCCAGGTGCCCCTAGGAAATGAGTTTCTTATAGGCATGACCAGGCCAGCTCTAGGAAGAATGGTCTACAGGAAGAACAGCAGCTAAAATTTACCAAATTTTCTCAATGATACCATTAAAAAACAGTGTTCCAGAAGGATTTCAGCCTACATTTTGAAAAGCTGTCAGAATTGACCTCCGGACAAGATAGGTAACTGTACAGAAGCAGAGTGCAGTGACAGGAGCGTTGTGTGTGGCACCAAGAACCCTGGGCTCCAGCCCCAACTCTACCTCATTCCACTGTGTGTCTTTGAGTTCCTCCATTCCCTGCTCTGCACCTCAGCTTCCCCATCTGTAAGTGAGGACACCAGATTAAATCATTTTTAGTAGACTGTGTGTTCCATGAGAGGAAGAAGCCTACCATATTCATCTTTATACCTCAAGTGGCTTGCACAGTATGGCAAAAACATTTCTTGTTAAGTAGTGTGAATCTAAGGTCCCTTCTAGTTCAGACATTCCAGGATTCTCTATAATAAGTATACCATATGCTACCAGAAAAAACTCCAGGATAATTTTCAAAAATCTTGGGATGTTGTATTGCTTATAGACAGATAGAGGTTGCAGGGCTTCCTATCTGCAAGCATAGCCCGTTTTTCAACATTGTCATCAAACCAAGGACAGATGCCATCCATAGATCTAGGTCACCAAAAACAGCAGATGCTATAAATGGATTGGCTTTGCTTAACACTGATTGGATTCTTAGCTGATATCTTCAGAGAGCCATATTTCCCATCTGAAGAGCACTCACAGGACATTCTAAGCAAAAGATAACTTTTAGAATTACTTACCCCCCAAACCAATTGGATTTTTTTGGTGAGCTGCCACATTCAATGCTTTGTAATGTTTATCCTCTGGAAAATAGTTCAGGCAGCAACTTCCTAATCTCTGTAATTACTGAAAAGACGCTTAAATTAATCTCTTCCCTAAGATTATGTTTGTACTGAAAGGAGATTCACAAGGTAAATAAAGACCTTGTTTATTTATTTTTTTTAAATGTTTTATTTATTTATTCATGAGAGTCAGAGAGAGAGAGAGAGAGGCAGAGGCAGAGAGAGAAGCAGGCTCCCCGCCCAGCAGGGAGCCCAATGCGGGACTCGATCCCAGGACCCTAGGATCATGACCTGAGCCGAAGGCAGATGCTCAACCATCTAAGCCACCCAGGCACCCAGACCTTGTTTAATGAAAAAGATTGTTAAGTGTAGTTTTCCCTCACAAAGAAATAAATATCTTACAAAATTCCAAGATCATATAAGTGGCACATTTCCAACAATTATGGAAAATATACCATAATGTTAATTATACATCTATTTTTATTTTCATTTATTTAAGTAAGTTCTACACCCAATGTGGGGCTTGAACTTATGCCCGAGATCAAGAGTTGCATACTCTACCAACTGAGCCAGCGAGGTGCCCAGATATATCTATTTTTAAATATACAAAGTAAGGGGGCACCTGGCTGGCTCGGTCATCAGAGCATGCGACTCTTGATATTGGGGGTGTGAGTTCAAGCCCCACACTGGGTGTAGAGATTATTAAAAAGAAAATATATTTTTAAAAGATTTTGTTTATTTATTTGCCAGAGAGAGAGAAAGAGAGCACAAGCAGGGAGAGCGGCAGGCAGAGGGAGAAGCAGGCTCCCTGCTCAGCAGGGAGCCCAATGCGGGACTCGATCCCAGGACCCTGGGATCATGACCTGAACCAAAGGTAGACACTTAACCGACTAAGCCACCCAGACATCCCTATTAAAAAGAAAATCTTAAAATATATATATATACACACACACACACATATATATCCCCTACTTTATTTTTTTTTAATTTGAGAGAGGGCAGAGCTAGAGAGAGAGAGCATGCATGAGCTGGGGGGAGGGGTAGAGGGAGAGGGAGAAGCAGACTCCCTGCTGAACAGGGAGCCCCGATGATGAAGCAGGGCTTGATCCCAGGACCCTGGGATCATGACCCCAGCTGAAGGGGTCCCTTTTATTATTATTATTTTTAAAGATTTTATTTTAGGGGTGCCTGGGTGGCTCATTCAGTTGACTGTCTGCCTTTGGCTCAGGTCATGATCCTGGGGTCCTGGGATCGAGCCCCGCATCGGGCTCCCTGCTCAGCGGGGAGTCTGCTTCTCCCTCTCCTCCCCACTCATGCTCTCTGTCACTCTCTCTGTCTCTCTCAAGTAAATAAATCAAATCTTTAAAAAAAAAAAGATTTTATTTTAAGTAATCTCTACACCAATGTGGGACTCAAACCTACAACTCCAAGATCAAGAGTCACATGCTCCACTGACTGAGCCAGCCAGGTGCCCACAAAGTAGGATATATTTAAATACTTAAATACATCATTAAACATTTTTATTTTACTCATAGTACTTCTGTTCAAAAATTTTCAGAGTTGACTGCTACTGTTTCTGCAAGAAAGGCAATTTCTCCTGTTTAAAATAATACTTCAGGGGCGCCTGGGTGGCTCAGTCAGTTAAGCAGCTGCCTTTGGCTCGGGTCATGATCCCAGGGTCCTGGGATCGAGCCCCGCATCGGGCTCCCTGCTCCACAGGAAGCCTGCTTCTCCCTCTCCCACTCCCTGCTGCTCTGCCTACTTGTGCTCTGTCAAATAAATTAAATATATATATATATATATTTAAAATACTTCAATAAGTATGAATCATAGAATTTGAGATGGAAGAGCTTTCAAAATCATCACATATAAACCCTTTATTTAAAGATCTGAAGAATCGGGGCAGAAACATTATCTGCTCAAAATTCTAACTAGGTAGGTTTCCCGACCTCTAGTCTAGAGTTTCCCTTATAAACATCTACAAAGAAGAAACACAGTTTTATTGCATTTTAACAACTCTATTTTAAAAACTTAATAAATTCTAATCACCAATTGACAGTGTAGCTTATTCTAAAAATGAAGAGCAATACAGAAGAGTCAGAATAACATCTGATTCAGTGCATCAGCATGGGAACTGGACAGACTTAGGTCTGAATTACAGTTCACTGCCATCTTGGGCAAATTGCTGAACCTCATGGAGTCCGTTTCATATACGTAAAATGGAATAATCTCTCTCACTGGGCTTCTGTAAAGATTAAAGATAGCACTTACAATGTGCCAAGGACTATTCTAAATGCTTTATATTTATTAACTCTTTTGATTTATTCCACAAGCCTCTGAGCTAGATGCTGTTACTATCTTCATTTTGCAGATGAGAAAAGTGAGGTGCAGAGATGTTAACATAACTTGCCCAAATTTACAAATAAATTGCCAATAAGTGGCAGAGCTGAAACTTGAATGTAGGCAGTCTCCAGAGGCCTTGCTCTTGATCAGCATAGTATACTGCATCTCTATAAAGGCTAGTGCATTGATAGCCCTCAGCTGAACCTGGCTATTGGCATGATTGCTAGATTAACAGTATTAGCAACTGAAAGGAGCAATTTCTGCCAACTTCACCCTTCACCTAATACTACGGTTAACACACACATATTAAACATACGTAACAAATATACACAGAGAATATACACAAATGGGTATATGAGTCTGAAGGATATTAAATTGAAGCCAATTATGTGTCCTGGCCAGAGTGATTGATCACACTAAGGCTAAGAATTCATTAAGTTATATATCATATACCAAGGCAATTTAAAATCTCAACAACAAGTACACGTCCCTGGATAATGTCCATGCAGTTGTGATTTATTATGAGTAGACTAATCTAAGCAGTGAAATTCTATTCAGTTATCTTCTATTTATACTGTGAACATGTAATATGCTTGAGAGGAGGGACAGTGTCTTGTTCATTTTTTTATCTGAGCTTTAAGCGTAGTCTGGGAGAATGGATGCAAGGCAAATATCTGTGGAATGAGTGAACGGATGGCATACTAAGGTGAAGAGTCTGTTTGGCAAGAAGCTTTTTTTTTTTTTTTTTAACGTAGGCTTCAGGGGCGCCTGGGTGGCTCAGTCAGTTAAGCATCGGACTCTTGGTTTTGGCTCAAGTCATGATCTCAGGGTCCTGAGATCGGGCCCAAGTGGGGCCTCCTGGGTCTGGCTCTATGCCCAGCGTGGAGTCAGCTTGTCCTTCTCCCTCTGCTCCTCAAAACCCTCCCCTCCCCATTCATGTTCTCTCTCCTCAACAAATAAATAAACCTTTAAAAAATAACAATAAAGTAGGCTCCATGCCCAACGTCGGGCTTTAACTCAAGCTACCCTGAGCTCAGGAGTCACATGCTCTACTGACTGAGCCAGCCAGGCGCCCTGCAAGAAGCTTTTTAAGGACCCAACAACATAAGGGTCCTTCAAAATTGCCCAACAACAAATCATTCAGGGAACAGTTACCTGGGCTCTGTCCCAGATTTCAGGGCAGGAAAGGCTGGAGAGGACTTGGAAAAGCCATAAACTCAATTATGGCTCTGCCCCAATTTGCTTCCCATAGACCTTAAGATACCCAGTGGTCACTCTAAACATAACTCAGAGAATTCTCTTTTAACTGTATTCCTCGATATACTCCAGCATTTATCCAGTTGTTATTTTCCCCGAAGAAAGTGGGACTCAGAGGGTTGTGACTTGCTAAAAGTCACACGAGGCAGAGTTAGGGCACCAGACCTTATTTCCCTGGACTCCTGGTCCAATCAGTGTTCACGGAAATGCTGATTTCGTATCTCCCTCCCTCTCCCCAAATCTTCTGCGCGCAAGGCATCAAACCGAAAGCTCAAATACAAACAAAGCCCCAGTGGAAGCACTGGAAGACGGTCTGAGTCGACACTCTAATGGTACAGATAGGGGAAACCGAGGCCCAGAGTCTCCCAGGGAGTCAGCACTAGGTCAGAACTTCCAAGGTTGCCCCAAATTTGGGGGACAACCTGTATACAGTTTTTCCTTCCAGTCTCTTAGATCACAGACGTCCCCCGCTCTATCCATGTGCACTACCAAAGCTTATTTTTGATGTGTGTGTGGGTGGGGGGAGAGGGAGCAGGATGGGCTGCGTGGTGCACCCACGACAGGGGGGTATAGCACCACCCATCCCAAGGCCGGCCCTCGAACGCTCCGCTTTGACCAGGTGGGCGGCTGCAGCCTGCGAAGCGCGAGGGCTCCCACCTCCCTGCCCGCCCCCCACCCCCGCCGCACCCCTGCCCGCCCCCGCCTCGTGCTCCATACCCACCCGCAGGCTGGCGGGGCCGGGAGCTGAGGCCGCGGGGGCGCAAAATGGAGGGCGTCCGCAGCCACCACGCTCCACGGCCTCCCGCGCCTCCGCCCCTAGCAACGAGGCGCGCGTCGCTAGGGCAGGCGTCCCCGCGAAAAGCCTCCGAGCGCTCTCGCCGCCCCCGAACCCCAGTTCCGCTCGCCGGACGTCTCCCGGAGACCGGGCCCAGGGCGCCGCGCCCTGTTTTCTGCCTGGAACAATGAGGTGGTGAGGTTTCAGAGAAGGGGACGGTTGTGCCCAAAGACCGCGCCACCAGGGAATCTATATAATGCAAGAAAAGCGGTACCACCGTAATAGTCATCGAGGAAGTACTGAATAAATGTCATCTTTTAAATAATAACTATTCGCCCAGATGGAGATGGTGTTATATTTCTTCGGAGTTTTCTGTGATTCCACCCCGTGATCCCTCTTTTGGACACTTCCCCAGGTCCCCCCGCCCCCAACAGTCCTATTCTTTTTTTCTTTCATCAAACCAGCACCACAGCAAAGAGACCCCTCAATACCTTCTTGAGATCCAATGGGAAGACAGTTCCAGAAACTAACAGCAGCTGCAGGTACATTGCTTCCAGGCTAGAGTCTATTCATTTCTGTATTTCTAGTGCACAGGGTTTGGTGTAGAGTAAGGGTTTGTTGAATGTTGAATGTTTGAATGAATGAATGAATGAATGGGATCCGAGCCAACATTTCTCTTGCACCTAGAAGGGACCTGCTGTAGTGCTGATCTCCCAGCAAAGCTGCTTTCAATGAAGACTTGTGGAGTTTCTGAAAGTTGAGTGCCTGTGGGAACAGGAGTAGGGGTGGTAAGAGAAAATTACCTTCACAGACTATTAGGGCTGGCCATTGGTTCTATCTTCCAATGTAAAGAGGCAATACCCTCCACAGCATTCCTGATGGAGGTTCCTTTAGCCCCTATTGATTTCCCTCGGTGATGATGCACTCATTACTTTCTGAGTCAGTGTCCTGTTGTTCCTGACAGGAGCTGGGATCTATCCCCACACAACACTGATCTTAGTTCAGAGCCGAGGGCTCTCCCTACAAGCTTAATCCCTTTTGCCCACCACAACCTGGCAACCTTCAACCAGGAGAGACTGATTGTTTTGCCCTGAGACACTGGGCCAGGCTCAGTGCAGCTAAAGAGTTGACTTGCCTGATCCCTGCCCTCAAGATTTTCCAGCTCTGAGGATGCAGCTCTTCTGGAAGATGCTTTAGGCTTGAGGCACATGAGACTCCCCAACTGGTATCTCTAGCCAGACTTCTCCTTACACCTGTATATCCACCTGCTTTCTGCCCATCTCCACCTGGCTGTGACTCATACTGAAAACATCATCTTCCCCCCTAAACCTGTTCTTCCTCTTTTCCCTCTGAGTGTTGAGCACTACTGCTCACCAATCACCCACGCCAAGGATCTTGGAGTCATCTGTAACTTCACTCTCTCTTCCTTGTTCCAGAACAAACCCCAAGACTTAATTCTGCCCCTGAAATATCCTTAAAAAAAAAAAAAATCTGTCCACTTCTCTCTACTCACCACCTTGGTTCAGGCCAAGATCATGCCAGAGCGTGATGGATTACAAATGGCCACAAATTCTTTGTAGCTTCTGTCATCAGGGCTGGTCTTGTAACTTATTTTGACCAACAGAATGTGGTGGAAGTGACATTGGCTACTTCCGAGTTTAAGCCTCAGAGAGCTTTGTAGTCTCTGCTCTCATCTTCTTGAAACACTGCTGCCAGGGGAAGAAGCCCAGTCTAGTCTGTTTAAGACACGTGGCCCATCCAGTAGCTAACACCACATGGCAGACATGTGAGTGAGAATATCTTAGACCATCCAGTCCTAAATGAGCCATCAGATGACTGCAAACCACGAGTAACCATCAGAAGAATAGCCCACCCGAACGAACCCTGCCCAATTTGCCAACCCACAGAATTGTGAGCAAATAAACAGTTGTCATTTTAATCCGCTCAGCTTTGGGGTGGTTCGTTATAGACAATATATAATTCATATTCAAGATAAAGTCCAAGCTCCTTCCCTCGGTCAGTAAGGCTTGGTCCATGTTTCTTTAGCCTCAGCTTCCACCTCTGGCACCCACACTATAGGTTCCAATGGTCTAAACTACTTGCAGCTTCTTGGCTCACCTTGCTGTTGCCTTTGAATCCTTGTACATGGTGTTTCCTCTGCCCAGGGCATCTCCCCTACATCCCCTCACCTATCTGTCTGGCTAACTATTTATCCTCAGCTTAGACGCCATCTCCCTCTCTACCCTCAAGTCTTCTCTAACCATTCCCCTCTTCCTCCAGATTGAGTTAGCTACCCTTCCTTTGCGCTTCCAAGGCCCCCCACACTTTCCCTAACACAGTGTGATTTTCCATTTACCGGTTTCTCTCCCTTGATTCGGAGTTCCATAAGGGCAGTGACAGAGTCTCATTTATACCTGTATTTATTGCTGGTGTCTAATACAAGGTCTAGCACAGCACTGCAATAGAAATTTCTGCTATGATGGAAATGTTCTATGTCTGCGCTGTCTATAGATACGCTGGCCCCAAGTCACGTGTGGCTATTGAGCACCTGAAGTGTGGTTCGTGCAATTGAAGGACTGAATTTTAAATTGTAAATTTTTTAAAAGACTTATTTATTTGAGAGTGAGTGTGAGATAGAGAGCCAGCACCAAGTGGGGGGGGGTGCGGAGCAGAAGGAGAGGCAGAGGGAGAAGCAGACTCCCTGCTGAGCAGAGAGCCCAATGAGGGGCTCCATCCCAGGACCCTGAGATCATGACCTGAGCTGAAGGCAGACTCTCAACCAACTGAGCCACCCAGGCGCCCCTAAATTGTATTTAATTTGAATGTAACTTTAGTAGCCACCTGTAGCTAGTGACTATGGTATTGGGCAACACAGGTCTAGCACACAGTAGATGCTCGTTGATTTTTTTTTTAAAATATTTTATTTTTTTAAAGTAATCTCTACACCCAATATGGGGCTCCAAATCATAACCCCAAGATCAAGAGTCGTATGCTCTACCGACTGAGCCAGCCAAGTGCCCCACATTGAATATTTTTGAATAAACAGCGAAAAGGATGACAATCATAGACAGCCAATTAAGACACAAGGTAGAATGCAAGGGAGGTAAGCAACATAACCCTCACTTTTCATTCGTTCATCCCTAACATTGTCAATACTTCCAACTCTCCCTTGTATAATCTTAATTCTTGGCTCTTTACTGCCTGAGCTGGTTATTCTCTCCTGAACCTGCCCAGTTTGATATTGTCCCTCCTGTGAAATGGGCTGGTCCTAAGTGCCTCCTGGAGACTAATCTCATTCGGTCCAGACTGGTCAGGCCCAAGCAGAGAGGACTCTCTCCTTGGGGGCCTGGACTTAATCATGTGGGAGCCATGTGGTCTAAGTTTCTCTACACTGGCAGGCTGCCAAGCCCCTCTTAGAGGTGACAGTTGAGGCTGTTTCCACTATAAAAAGTCACACAGAAAAGAAGCCACAGGGCTGATAGTCTTGCTACTCCTTACAAGAAACTGTACAAGCCCTGGTCAGATCATTTCCAGCCCGGACACCAGAGACTTTGGTGGCCTCAGGGTCTGAGGAGGAAGGAGGCATGGGGACAGGGTGAGGTGGGATCAGCGATAGGCCAGGGCCTCCTACCAGACAGGCAGAGGAGGGCTGGGTCTGTGGTGGAAGAGTAGGCCTGACAGAGAGTAAAGGCCAGGGAGGTACAGTCCTTTCCAATAGACTTTCCCAAATATTCATTACAAAAAAGTTAAAAAAAAGACAACCCAAACCAAATAGCATAAGCAGACAAGTGAGAAGTCCGGTTACAGGGAAGAATGTACAGATAGTCCCAATTTTATAAAAATAAATACGTCCTGGGGGCATCTGGGTGGCTCAGTTGTTGGGCGTCTGCCTTCGGCTCAGATCATGATCCCGGGGTCCTGGGATCGAGCCCCGCATCAGGCTCCCTGCTCCGCGGGAAGCCTGCTTCTCCCTCTCCCGCTCCCCCTGCTTGTGTTCCCTCTCTCGCTGCATCTCTCTCTCTGTCAAATAAATAAATAAAATCTTAAAAATACATACATACATACATACATACATACATACATACGTTCTGTGGGGCGACCGATTGGGTGGAGGCTAGTGGTGAAAGGGTTCACCCGGGGCAGAACAAAGGAGATAGAAGTTTTTTGAGTACACTGCAAGAGGATAGCGGGCAGGACAGCACAGGAGAGACTGTCTGCCAGGAGGCAGGGGTGGGGGGCTACAGCTACACGGGGCGTGAGGAGGTATGGGACCATATGGAATTTTCCTGCTTTGGTACCTGGGCCCAGTTGTGAGTAGCCCATTGGTCAGCTGGGGCCTATGGGTCTTCTGAGGTGGGTCGCTTAAGGAGCCTGCTTGCATTCAGCTGGTGGTCACTGTGGGCCCTTCTGCCTTACTCGGGTTTCCATTGCTCAAACCTGCTGCCTAAAAGCCGCCTCGACGTGTCCCCGCCCACGTCATACAGTAGGGGCTAACGGATCCTCTACCATGTGTGTGAGGATCTGTAAATATATTTGTAGTGCCTTTTTCAGAATGCAAATTGTGTATGGTTCCTTGGTGAGGGGGTGAGCAGAGCTCATGGCATAAAAAGAAATTTTGCCCTTGCTAGTTCCTCTGCTTGGAAACTCCTTCCCCAGATTTCTCACGGTCTGCGGGCTGTCTCTAACCAGTCGTAGTGCTCCTCCTCCCAGAGACCTCCTCCATCGCCCTTTCTAGATCAGCACCTCCCTCAAGCCCTCTATCTATATGCCTGAGCATTTTTCATACAGCTCTTCTCACTCACCAACATTATATGACATGTCTGTTTATTTTGTTTGCTCAAGAGAGTAGACTTTGCTCTTCTTTACGGTTGTATTCTCGGCGTCTTAAATATGGCCCGGTGCATAGGTAGATGGTCAATAAATCTACTGAATGACTAAAATGTAACAAAAGTGTCCATTCTTTGGGTGCCTGGGTGGCTCAGTCGTTAAGCGTCTGCCTTCGGCTCAGGTCATGATGCCAGGGTCCTGGGATCAAGCCAGCATCGGGCTCCCTGCTCCGCGGGAAGCCTGCTTCTCCCTCTGCCACTCCCCCTGCTTGTGTTCCCTCTCTTGCTGTGTCTCTCTCTGTCAAATGAATAAATAAAATCTTTAAAAGAAAAAGAAGTGTCCATTCTTCTCTGTCCCTAGCTCCGGGTGTTCTGCCTAAGCAAGCCCTGAAGTTCAAGTACAGCCTTACCGGCTCCCACCAAGGCTCCCCAGGTCACTTTAGAGCAGCGGCTTTCAAACTTCTTGACCCTGACTCTCAATAGGAAATACAGTCCCCAATGCTCACACATGTACATGTTTATGTAACGGAAATAAACCAAAAAAACCCTGCACTAGGAGCAATGTGTTCTATTTTTTCTTTCCTTTTTTTTTCCTTTTTTTTGTTTAATGCTGGTCTCCGCTTCTTGAATAGATTTCACCACCTGCTAAAGGGTCACCATTGCCTAAAGCAGTGTTCGTAGGAGTGGTCAGAGAGCTCTTTTGTAGTCCAGCCTCAGGGCAACTGCTACAAATGCAGATTCCTGGCTACACCCCAGATTTAGTGAGTGAGAATCTTATCGGAAAGTTTGAATGCTTAACAACCCCTCTCCCCCAACCGTCCCCGGGTGATTCTGAGACCTGATAAGGCCTGAGAGCGGTCACTTGGGAGTTTCCGAATATCCAGAGGCCTCTGGTGGGGACTTGGCATCAGGCACATGCACATTAAGGGAAGGGGCTGAATTTTCAGTTCCAGTCCAGCTCAGCACGAGTGGCAGAACAGATGATCCCCACTTTATTTTTTTTAAAGATTTTATTTATTTTTGAGAGAGAGAGAGAGAGTCCACACGAGCAGGAACGGGAGGTTGGGGGGGGGTGGCCAGAGGGAGGAGCAGACTCCCCACTGAGCAGGGATTCCCAATACAGGACTGAATCCCAGGACCCTGGGATCATGAACTGAGCTGAAGGCAGATGCTTAACCCACCCACTGAACGACCTAGGCGCCCGATGATCCCCACTTTATAAAAGCAAATCCGTTGCCACCTAAGCCCCTAGCAATTCCTAGTCCTCTGCCCGGAAGTACTTCTGGTGATTTTGCTACCGCTTCCCAGACTCCAGCCGTTGGAGGGCCACTGACTGCTCCAGGGCCACACCCAGTGAAGGGGCCCCACTTTCCCCAAGGACCTTAACCCTTACTTCCTCCCCCTGCCCTCCACAGTCTCTTTTCCTTCACACAAAATCACTTCTGTTTTCTTTCTTACCAGAAGGTTTAAGAGCCCTCCCCACCCCCAGCCCTTAGAACAAAAAAATTCTAACCACAGTCTCTAGTTATGGTGGCCCATTTCCAGCCCCACCCCCAGAAGAGGGTAAATGCCATTATGAAGCCTCCACCCTCCCACTAGAAACAACTTTTTTTTTTTTTTAAGATTTTATTTATTTATTTGAGACAGAGAGAATGAGAGACAGAGAACATGAGAGGGAGGAGGGTCAGAGGGAGAAGCAGACTCCCTGCCAAGCAGGGAGCCCGATGCGGGACTTGATCCAGGGACTCCAGGATCATGACCTGAGCCGAAGGCAGTCGCTTAACCAACTGAGCCACCCAGGCACCCTAGAAACAACTTTTGATGCCAGGAACACTGCACTCCCCTCGCCAAAGGACCTTACCTTACACAGTTTACATTCTGAAACCCTGCTACAAGTGTATTTCCAGAGCCTCACACGTCCAATAAAACATTTTGTAGCCCCTACTGTATACGATACACCCAAGCTCAGCACTTTCAGACAAGGTCTCATTTAATTCTTGAAGCAGCCCTCAGAGGTAGATAGTATTCTCACCCCCATTTTAGACATGAGGAAACTGAGGCCCAGAGGGACTAAACGATCTGATCCAGGTCCCATAGTTTTAAGTGGCGGAGCTCTGGGGCTGTCAGCTGTCCTCGCCCTCAGGGGCTGAAGCTGAAGGGGCTGACGGAAGGGAATCTTTCTCTTCCCTTTGTGCTGTTGTCACTTAGAGGGACCTCGGGGTAGAGGTGCCTCAGCCCCTAAGTGCTGCAAGATGTAGTGATGCTTCTCTTCAGGGTTTGGCTTTCACAAGTGTCCAGTCCCGATGAATTCAGAATAACCCCTGACCCCCAAGTCTGGCCCCTTCTCCCTTTGGCTGAGTTCTCTCCTCAGGCCTCTGCCAAGACCTCTTAAAATGGAGTTTGGGGGCTGGGGAACAGCACTCTCCTTGTACGCCCAGGCTGGCTGGACTGGAGCCCCAGTAGAGGGTTTAGTCTGGACTTAGACTGATTTATGAGATCCTAAGAAAAAAAGCCCCAAGGCAGCTCCAGCTCATATCAGCCGTGGCTTTTTCTGGGGATGGGTGTTTCATCCATGTGTTTATTTGCATATTCTCTTTTCTTCAATAAACATGCATTAGTTTTTTTCAATACTAGTTATAAAAAAAGTTTCAAATGAGGAAAATTTGGTTGTAAATACTTTGGGGAAATCAGCCTAATACAGATGTCCCTCACTGGACATGCAATTTAAAAAATTATTACCCATACTAGCCACAAATCAAACCGCCTGAATTCCAATCTCATTGCTAACAGTTAGTAACTGTGACTCCTCGCAAGTTACTTAACCTCCATAAAAACGGGGATCATAGTAGTACTTTCCTTGTACTATTAACAGACGCTTTGCAGTTGCAGCCGCTGCCTGTGCTCCGGGGGTCCTGTTTAAGGCACTTAAGCCTCAGCACAAGTCTGTGGGGGCAGGTACCGACGCTATCCCCATTTTACAGCTGAGGCCACTGAGGGTGCTCTGCGGGCGAACAGATAAATGGGATTTGAGCCCAGGCAGCCGAACGCCAGAAGCTACCTTCAAGCTCCTTGTCGAGAGCTGCCCCTCAGAAAGGGCTGTTCTGGTACATGATAAAACGCTTTAAGGTGCTTAGCAAAAGCCTGGCACTTAGTAAGTGCTCAATGAAGTTTCCTACGGTCACATTAATATTCGGTGTTTTACGTTTGTCATAAAACTAACACGCATACAAGGCGACTTAATTCAGCAGAAAATCGCAGAGCCGCCTGAAGCCGGCGGACCCTGCGCGGGGGTCGGGGCGGGACGCGGACCGGGGCGCCGAGCGGGCGCCCACCCCGCGGCGAGGGCAGGCGGGCAGGAAGCCGGGGTGGCCGGCGCGCGGGGCCGCCCGTCGGGGCCCGGGGGCGGGGTCGGGGAGGCTCCGCCCAGCGGTCACCTGCGACAGGTGGAGCGCGCGGCGCCGGGTGCTCGGCCATGTCTGCGGAGAGCGCAGGGCCGGGGTCGGCGCCGCTGTGCCCCGAGCACGGCCAGGCTCTGAGCTGGTTCTGCTGCTCCGAGCGACGGCCCGTGTGCGCCGCCTGCGCGGGGCTGGGCGGCCGCTGCCGGGGGCACCGCATCCGCCGGGCGGAGGAGCGCGCGGAAGAGCTGCGGGTGAGCGGCCGGGGGCGCCGGAAGGCGGGGGGCGGGAGACGGGTGGGCTCCGGAGGGAGGGGACACTGGGGTGGCGTGCCGAGAGGGACCCGGCGGGGACCTGGCGGCCGGTCCAGGAGCCCGGGCTCGGCGGTGGCACTGGCTGTGGAACTAGGCGGTTAAGGGTGTGGCCCCTGGAGTCGTGGGGACTTGAGTTCGAATCCCGCCTCCTCCCCACCTCCCTCGCAGTCTCGTCTCTGGGCCTCGGCGCCCTCATCTGCAGTTTGAGGGCAATACTAGCGCGCGTTTATTGGGGGTGTTGTGCGAGAGACGTAAGATAATGGGCGAAATGCTCTTTGGTCTACCACATAGTGGCGGCTCGAGCTGCCCACTCTTCCTTCGTTGCTTTGTTGGGGGGGTGAGAGCCGGGCCTGGCCTTGGGCAGTATGCGGCAACACTGCTCCAGTTGCCGGGGACTCCGTGTGTCCCACGTCCCGCCCCTTGGAAGCTGACCTGAGATAAAAGCTGGCCCTCCTCCCTCCTCAACCCCTGGGCTCAAAGCCCCTCCCCTCGTCCACCCTTCGGGCTTCCTGGTGAGGTGATTTCTTTTCCCTTTGGGGTTGGCCCTGACTGTACTCCAAACTGGTTCCACCTGGGTAAACGGAGGGGGCGGGTAGGATCTCAAGAGGTTCCTGCTGGATCTCTTCACCTAGAGTTCCTCCCCATCTCCACTCCAGTTTAGCTCCACGCTGGTCACCTTCATCACCACCCGCCCCTGGTCTGAAACTGGGGAGTCGAAGTTGCCCTGGGTCTTCCTCCCTCCTTCCACCCTAGTTGTGGTCCCCGGGGGATTTCCTTGCCATTTGATTAAGCCGCTTCATTTCCCCAACCTCACCGAGTGCTCTGCCCACCTGTGAGGCTTGAGGGCTCTGGCTAGGGACTCAGACTGCAGGGGAGTAAACACACGTGACTGGCCCAGAGGGATTCACTTACTCAGTGACACCTGAAAGCTCCTGATTGGCCCTACCTGTCACCACTATCCATCATCAGTAGTGGCGATGAAAATAACTTGGGTAATGTGGTGTAATAAACTTTCATAATGGATGGAAACTTTGTGAGCGCCAAAGCACTTCAATATCCATCATCTCACTCCATCCAGACCAAACTTTTGAAGTGATAGCCAACTTCCGTTTTACAGATGAGCAAACTGAGGCCCAAAACTCCTCCGAGGTTTCTAATATTCAGGAGCTGGACCAAGGGAGTCATTGACTTGCTCAGAGAAAACCACCTCTTAGCCTCAGTGGAGGGAGGAAGGGGTGCTAATGGGTGTGAGAATTAAATAAAAACCTTAAAAAAAGAAGAAAAAAAGTTGCCATCAGAGCTGAATCTGAGTGGTGGAAGGAGGTGAAGGCTGGGGCAGGGTGGCAGGCCTGGTGCTTGGTTTGGAATGCAGTCTGCCCAGGGCGCCTTCCCTGAACCCTACTGATGCCCTAAGCACGTTCATCTCCTTTGCCTGGAGGGAGGGGTTTCTTGCCTTCTCCCTCCAATTTTGAGTATATTATGGCATTTACACACTCCTTCCACTATCCCTCTAGCCAGGAAAGAAATTTTGGCCCAGGGCAAGATGGTTACCATTCAACAACTTCTCTCTTACCTTCCGGGTTCTTGTCCTGTAGCTTTTTGGAAGTTAGGCTCGGTTTCCTCAGGCCTCTGGTGTGTGCTGATCACAGCTTCATCCCAGCCAGCTCAGTTCTTTCATTTAGCATTTGGACCAGCGAAGCGTCAGATGAATTCCTGACTGTGGGGCGGGAAGGATTTGCAAGGGCTTCCTGGAAGAGGCCGAGTTGCCTTTGGGCAGATGGAACTGGGGCAGAGCTGAAGCAATGCAGGAGCTGTTGGCTAGGAAGGAGTCCAAGTACCTGGAGAAATGGAGTGGAAAAGCAGGGGCCTGGCAGGTTACTTCTCCGTGGGCTTCAGTTCTTCATTTCTAAAAGTCTCCGCTGCTCTCCTGGGGGACGCTCATAGCTCTGGCCGATGTGAACCACTGAACCTCTTATGGTCACAGAAGTAGATGTTCATTCATTGAACAAATATTTATCCAGGGCCTCTATGTGTAGGAGGAACTTTCTTCTAGGTAGTGGCCCATAGCGAACAAGTCAAAGTCATGGTGCTCATGTTCCAGTGGTGGGGGGAGAGATACAAAACAAGTAAACACACCCAGAATGTACAGGCAGAGGAGTGATAAATGCAAGGGAGAAAAATAAAGCAAAGTAAGAGAATGGGCTGTGGGGATGGTCGGGGAGGGCTTCTGAGGCGGTGACCCTGAATGGAGTGGGGGAGGGGACTTGTACGGCTGGCCGCAGAGGAAGGAACAGGTGCAAAGCCGCTGTTGTCAGGACGAGTTTGGTGTGTTTATGGGACAGAAAGAAGGCCAGAGTGGAGAGTGCTAGGAAGTGGCTTCGGAGCAATAGGCAGAGTCCCATCAGACAGTCCCTTGTTGGCTGAAGTGGGAAGCTTGATCTCCCTGTGCGTGTGCTGGAAAGCCATTGGAGGAGTTTGAGCAGGGACGTGAGCTGACCTAACCTCCTGACACAAGGTGGTCGTGGCTCACTGTAGGGGCGAATAGCAAGAGTGCAGGTGACCAGAAGTGGCCAGAGGAGAGAGAGAGAGACTTTGGAGTCAGGGCTGATAGGACTCACTGAGGGATTAGATACATGCAGGGTTGGAGAGTAACCCCGGGGGTTTGGGTTGGGGTAATGAGGTTGATGATTGCTGGTACTGTTTAATGAATGGGGATAACTTAGGGAAGGGCAGTTTGAGAAGCCGTGTTCTTTCCACTCAGGTGTGGAGAGCCAGGGAGCTGGGTCAGAGGGAACGCTGAGAGCATATGCAGGAAAGTGATTATGATGATGGGCCACCGAATTTAGGAGAAGGAGGGAACTGAGGCCACAAAGTGGGTGATAGACACGGAAAAGTGGTAAGACTAGTGTATCAGCGGCTTCAGCTGAGCCGAAGAACGGTTGGACTGGAGAATCTAGAGTTAGTAATCTGGAAGGATGGAAGTGGTGGACAGGGTGTGGGCCCCTTGAAATGAAGATTTGGGAGGTGCTATAGTTTTCAGTAATAACGAGGTCTGGGATGTGAGTGGCTGAGGGGGGATATCATGGGGATGGAGTGAATGGATCAACGTGGATCGAGACGCCATAGGTGTCCTTTATATTGCAGAACAAGATTGTGGACCAGTGTGAGCGGCTGCAGTTCCACAGTGCCAGCATCGCCAGATATGTGGCTGAGGTCCTGCCAGGGAAGAACCAGAGAGCAGTGGTAGGTAGCTCTCCTTCCTCTCTGCTCTGGACCCCTCCTAGGACAAGACTCCAGCCTTAGGAGCATGGACCAGTCTGGGATCCCTTCCCAACCTCACAGACTCACTGTGCTCCTAGCAAAGGCAGATGCCCAGGAAGGATGGTTTCCCATCTCTCGGAGCTGGGAGTTTTACCATCTGGGCAGAGAGGACTATTCCCAGTACCACACTGGGGCAAATACTGCTGGAAAATGACTTTCTTGGGTAGCATTCTTCCCCCATCTAAGTATTTCGTGGTCAGCCCCTGAATTATAAAATAACCTCTGGACTTTGATGTGGAGTGTTCTTTATGACAGTCTTATCCCTGTTTACAGATGGGGAAGTGGGTCGCCTAGAGGGTGATTGACTTGCCCAAGGTCCACAGCCTCCTGCCAGAATCAGATCCAGGACCTGGATCTTCTGACTCCCAGGCCAGTGCTCCTTCGGCTACCCGCCACTGCTGATCCTTTAGCCAGTTGCCCCCATTGCCGATGCTCGCAGGTGTGCCCCTCACGGGTCGGGGCTATGAATTTCTTTCTGTACATCCCCTCCTTCCTTCACCAACATGGACAATGGAGCAGGCTTTGCATGGTCTTAGTCAAGGTTCTTTTGATTGTGTAGAACGAAACCCAGTTGAACTAGTTTGCGCAAAAACAGGGAATTTCCCAGCAGGATACAGAAGCCTCTCAGAACCTGAAGGGGACGAGAACCAGGAAAGAAGATGCTGCCAGGAGGCCAGGCAGCTATTCT
>NC_138382.1:62149615-62214315 GCF_054177405.1 Leptonychotes weddellii
GAAGGTGAGGGAATGGACCAGATATCTGGGGGAAGAGTTCTAGAAAGAGGGAATGGCAAGTGCAAAAGCCCTAAGGTAGGAGCAGTGGATGAGATAGGAGTCAAACTGAGTGTTGTGTCCACATAAGAGGTTTCAAAGAGGTGGGATGTCAAATGTTGCAGAGGTTAAGTAAGGTGAGAAATGAGAGTGGGCCATTGGATTTAGTAACATGTTCATCACTGGAGATTGTGATGGGATGGGGAGTGTTTTGTAGAGTGGTGAGGTGGAAGCCTGATCAGAGTGGGTTTCAGAGAGAACAGAAGAGTAATTTGGGAGAGTTGGGTCAGCGAACCCTTGAGGACCTCTGCTGTAAGAAGGGAGCTGAGAAATGGGTTGATAGTGGAGGGGGATATGAGATCAAGAGGGTATTTTATTTTTAAGATGCAGAAATTACTCTCTGTATGCTGGTAGGCATTATCTGGTAGAGAGGGGAAAATTAATGGTGAGGGAGAAATGGGGGTAACCAGGTATAGCAAGGTGGGGTATAGGCTAACAAATGGAAAGTTAGCCATAGGTAAGAGCATGAGCTTTCATCCGCAGAAACAGGGAAGGCAGAGTATGGGGCGCAGGTGCAGGTGGATGCGTAGGTGATAGACAGAGCTTGTGTAATTCTCTTCTGATTGCTTCTGTTTTCCATTATTTATCACATTTGCTGTAGGTTCTTAATGATGCCGTTTGTCAGTTTATAGATCTGCTTTGTCCCCTATCAATCTGTTAACATGGTAATACATTAATAAGAGTTTCTAATGCTAGGGACACCTGGGTGGCTCAGTCGGTTAAGCATCTGCCTTCGGCTCGGGTCATGATTCCAGGGGCCTGGGATCGAGTCCCAGGTCAGGCTCCATGCTCAGCGGGGAGCCTGCTTCTCCCTCTCCCTCTCCCTCTGCCTGCCGCACCCCCTGCTTGTGTTCTCTATCTTTCTCTATGTCAAATAAATAAATAAAATCTAAAAAAAAAAAAAGTTTCTAATGCTAAACCATCCTGAATTCCTGGGGAAAACCAAGTAAGCTTGATCATATGTATTTTTTTTTTTTTACTTTAAATTTTGAGATAATTGTAGATTCACGTATAGTTGTAAGAAATAACCATAGAGCCATATCCCCTGTACCCTTCGTCCAGTTTCCCCCAATGATAACATGTTACCTAACTATATAGTACAGTATCATAGCCAGGACATTGACATCCATACAACCTACCTTATGCACATTTCACCAGTTTAACATGCGCTCATTTGTGTGTGTGTATTTAGTTCTGTGCGGTTTTATCACATGTGTAGATTTGTGTGACTTCTCCCACAACCAAGATACAGAGCAGTTCTATCATAAGGATCCCTCGTGCTACCCTTTTATCACCGAGACCCCCTCCTCTCCTTCTCCTTGTATCGTTATACAAAATTTCTGAGGTTGGATTGCTAATCTTAGTTTGGGGTTTTGTGTGTATGTGTTTAAGGATTTTTGTGTCTATACTCAGGAGTGAGATTAGCCTATGAATTTCATTTCTTGTATAGTCCTTATCAGATTTTGGTATTGAGGTTCTATAAATCTTATTAAATGAGTTGGGAACTCTCTGTTTTCACCGGAGGTATTTGTGTTAAGATTGGAATTATTGGGCGCCTGGGTGGCTCAGTTGGTTAAGCGACTGCCTTCGGCTCAGGTCATGATCCTGGAGTCCCGGGATCAAGTCCCACATCAGGCTCCCTGCTCGGCAGGGAGTCTGTTTCTCCCTCTGACCCTCCCCCCCTCATGCTCTCTCTCTCTCTCAAATAAATAAATAAAATCTTTAAAAAAAAAAAAAGATTGGAATTATTTGTGCCTTGAATATTTGGTGACACCCCCTGTAAAACTATCTGGGCTTGGTGTTATTTTTTGCAGGTGGATTTTAACTACTGATTCATTTCCCACCATGAGTAAAGGATTCATTCTTTTTCTTTGGTTTTAGTAAATTTTTTCTAGATAAATTATGTACTTTGTCTCTTTTTAAATGTAATGGCATAAAGTTCTTAAGTTAATTTTTTAGATATTTTATTTATTTATTTGAGAGTGAGAGTACAAGTCGGGGCGGGGAGAGGTAGAGGGAGAGGGAGAAGCATGCTCCCCACTGAGCAGGGAGCCCAACATGGGGCTCGATCCCAGGACCCTGAGATCATGACCCGAACCAAAGGCAGACGCTTAACCGACTGAGCCACCCAGGTGCCCCCCCAAGTTGTTCTTAATCTTGATTAAAGTTGCCACTGGTTTGTCTATTTTGTTAGTCTTTTCAAAGAACCAGCTTTTAGTATTTTGATCCTCTCTTTTGGATCTTTTTTTTTCAAAGTTTATTTATTTTTTTCTAGTGATCTCTATACCGTGGGGCTCGAACTCACAACACCGAGATCAAGAGTCACATGCTCTTCCGACTCAGCCAGCCAGGAGCCCCTCTTTTGTATCTTAAAAAAAAAACAACAACTCATTATTATTTCCTCTTATCTTTTTTTTTATGATTTTATTTATTTATTTGTCAGAGAGAGAGAGAGAAAGAGCACGAGCAGGGGGAGCAGCAGGCTCCCCACTGAGCTAGGAGCCTGATGCTGGACCTGAGCCGAAGGCAGACACTTAACTGACTGAGCCACCCGGGCGTCCCTTCCTCTTTTTTTTTTTTTTTTAAGAAGCCAGGCATGGGAGTGCATATTGTATGATTCCTTTTTTTTTTTTTTTAAGATTTTATTTATTTATTTGAGAGAGAGAGAGAGCACAAGCAGGCAGAGGGGCAGAGGGAGAGGGAGAAGCAGACTCCCCGCCGAGCAGGGAGCCTGATGCGGGGCTAGATCCCAGGACTCTGGGATCATGACCTGAGCCGAAGGCAGACGCTTAACCGACACACCCAGGTGCCCCAGGTGTCCCTTCCTCTTATCTTTATAAATTTTTTCCTTCTAATTTTTTTTAGGGGGTAGATATACACCATTGTTATTTAATTCCCTCAGCTGAACACAGTCTCTTAATTTTAGTCTGTCTTCTTTCTCAAGGTCAGCATTTAAGCCCTATATTTCCTTCTACATATTGCTCTCACAATTTCTGATGCAATATTTTCATTCAGTTATAAGTATTTTTAAATGTCCACTATGATTTATTTTACTATGTGTTGTTAGAAATAGATTTTTAAATCTCCACATCTCCAGATGTGTGGTTTTACTTTTAAAAATTATCATTGTTATTTTTTCCACTAATTTCTCACTTAACTTCATTGTAGTCTGCATATCAGTTGTTTGAAATTTGTTGAGACTTGCTCTATGCCCTAAAACATGGTCACTTTAGGTAAATGTTTCACATTCAAATCTTCTCTATACTTACTAATTTTTTATCTGCCATATTTACTGATTGCTGGCAAGGAGCATTTATAGTTTCATATCATGCTGTGGATTTGTCTATTTTTCCATATAATTCTGTCTTTACTGGGCTCTTAAGTTTAAAGGAGTGTAAAATTCTAAAATAAATCACAAGCTGCATTCAGGGCAATAGAGTCTCCGCTCTTGATTACACCAGTTTTCAATTTCCTTTCTACATACGCTTGGACTCCAGGGGATTTCCTTTACTTAGCTGCCAGAGCAGCTTGACTTTTAAAAGGATGCTTTGGGCTATTTTTCCAGCATTTCTGTGCTTTGTTTTAGGACAGTGTTTAGTTTATTCTGGCATATCTTTGGAAAGGGAAATTTTTTTTCTCTGCTACACTTTTCTGGGAATGAATCGAGAAATGTGTTGAAATTGATTACAGTCTTCCAGTGAGAGAGTGTCTGCTGCATCTTGGGCCAGGGTCTGTTCTTGGTCCTGATCACATAGTACAAACATGGCTACGGACACCCACCCCTGTGGGCAAGGCAGCAAGGTGGGATAGAGAGAACAATAGCTAATGGTGTTGAACACTTATGTGCTGGGCTTCGTTCTGTGTACTTTGTATGTATTAACTCATTTAATCTTCCACAATAACCTTATGCTGTAGGTACTATTATTATCCTCATTTAGCAGATTAGAAAACTGAGGCATAGGGAAGATCAGTAATGTGCTCAACATCCCACAGAGAGTAAGTGGATCAGCTAAGGTTTAAATCTAGGCACTGTCTGTCTCTAAAGCCTAACTTCCTGGGACGCCTGGGTGGCTCAGTCGGTTAAGCATCTGCCTTCGGCTCAGGTCATGATCTTAGGGTCCCGGGATCGAGCCTGACGTCAGGCTCCCTGCTCAGTGGGGAGCCTGCTTGTCCCTCTCCCTCTGCCCCTCCCCCTGCTTGTGCTCTGTCTCTCTCTGACAAATAAATAAATAAAATCTTTAAAATAAAATAAAGCCTAACTTCCTAACTAGTGTGTTATGTTGGCTCAGGGAACACTGAAGTTGGAGTCAGAACTAACTCCTGGGTTCACTTAGGCCATTCACTCTCTTCCTCTCCCCTGGGCAAATTGTGGGTCTCAGTTTCTTCTTCTTCTTCTCCGAATCCGTAAACTGATAATGGAGGGTTATGTCTTCTGTAGAGGACATCACTGGGAGCTAGAGACCCCACAGTCCAGGCTTTCGGGTGGCAGTGGTCAGGGTAGGCTTCTCAGATGAAATAACTTCAAAGCTGGTGCCTGAAAGGTAAAGAGGAATGGCTACGTTTCTTCTGTAAAGCAGGGGTCATTACCTGTACAGAGCAGGTTTGCACAGGCAGGGCACAGAGAAAGCTGCTGGCTATCCCTGACGTTCTGGCATGAAGGAGACTGTTCTACTCTCCCTTGTCTGGCAGGAGTGCAGGTGTTTCATGCAGCCTTTTGGGAGGACTGATTGTCCGATGGCACTGGGGGAAAGGGAATCGTGTTAGACTGAGAGTCAAAAGAACTGGGTTCTAGTCCCAGCTCTGTCCCTGACTTGGCCTGTGAGCGCTACCAAGAGATTTTTGACTTAGTCGGAAGAAACTTTCTTCCTCAGTCATTCAGGAACTATTTGAGTACCTACTGTGTGCTAGACCCTGTGCTAATTACTAGGAGACACACATTAGCTTCACTGGAGTGGATGGCATGCCCCCTGGCATGAATAAGAATTCCACCGTGGAAGCCATTGGAATGGACAGATTTAGGAAGGAATGAGATTTTTTTCACTCAAACCTAGTCAGAATATCAACTGGACTACTGTTGGCACGGATCCTGTTGATGGGGATGACTTTGTAGGCTCTTTCGCTCTACAATTCTGTAATTCTCTGACCCTGGTCCCTTGACCTTGGTATTCTCAACTATGAAATAATTGATTCTAGTTATCTCTAGACCATGCCCACTAACCTTAACCCAGCTCTTCCATTCTGTTATCCCGGCTCTATGAGATATGACCTGGAT
Source organism: Leptonychotes weddellii (assembly GCF_054177405.1). Classification (NCBI taxonomy): domain Eukaryota; kingdom Metazoa; phylum Chordata; class Mammalia; order Carnivora; family Phocidae; genus Leptonychotes; species Leptonychotes weddellii. The sequence goes on from NC_138382.1 coordinate 62,154,984, forward strand.
GTCTGAATCTTATATTTCTTTACCCTAAACCATATTTGGGAACTCTTAAGGCTGGGATGGCTTAAGCACCTGTTTCTTCCATTACTGTGCCTGTGGCAGACATGGCTAATCAACCCCAGCACTCCTTCCCACTGAGCCCAAATCCTCTTAATATTGACTGGGGCTTTGCTAGGACCCGATTCTCTGTGTTACCCCTCATCAGAGCACGGCCAGCGCGGCGCGGGAACTGGTCATCCAGAGGCTAGGTGTGGTGAGGAGTCTGTGTGAGAGCGAGGAGCAGCGTTTGCTGGAACAGGTGCATGGTGAAGAGGAGCGGGCCCACCAGAGCATCCTGACACAGCGAGTCCACTGGACTGAGGCGCTGCAGAAGCTCGACGCCATCCGGACCAACCTGGTGGGCATGCTCACCCATCTGGATGATCTCCAGCTGATTGTAAGTCAGGCAGGGGTGAGGACACAACCAGTGGACCAGACACCCCCCAAGTCTAAAACATCGAGAATGTTTATTGGTAAGAGTTGGGTGGATAAGGATAATTTGGAGCAGGGATGAGGCAAGGGAATAAAACTAAATGGATTTTTTTTTTGCACCTGCTAACTGTTCTTTCAGTAGTGAGCAGATATCTACTGAGTGTCTACCACGTGCTCTTGTGCCACGGGGTGGAGATACAGGACACAGCTGTTAGTGCCTTGTGGCCTTACGGAGCCGAATCCGTAAACTGATAATGGAGGGTTATGTCTTCTGTAGAGGACATCACTGGGAGCTAGAGACCCCACAGTCCAGGCTTTCGGGTGGCAGTGGTCAGGGTAGGCTTCCCAGATGAAATAACTTCAAAGCTGGTGCCTGAAAGGTAAAGAGGAACAGCTACGTTAAAGGAAGTGGAGAGCTAGAGAGAGGGTTCGGAAGTGTGCAGAGGGAGGGAATGGCCCCGGGCGGTCCTTAATCTCACCACCCAGAAACTACCGTAATATTTTGGTACATATCCCTGCAAAGTACTTTCTATAGAGATGCAGATACTTGCAGTTTTAACGGGACAATCTGACATCTGAGTAAATATGCCAAGCAGAGAAATCTGAATGTGGAACAACCGAGCTGTTCTGCAGTTCAAGTAGGGCAATTTCCATCGCTGCCCTAGATTGTGCATTGACTGAGTCACTCAGCTTCCACGGACAGAGCACATTCTGTCCCAAACGCTGGGACGGTCACAAGGGAAGATTCAGAAAGAGTCCCAGCCGTCCAGGAGCTGGCAGTCTTGGTGGGGGGTGAGGTGTTAGTAAATACGTCGTCCTGCAGTGTGGTTTGGCGAAACGCAGGATGGCACCAGGCACGGGCGACTGAGTCATTTTGAGTGCGCGGTGTGGAGGTGTGCGAAGAAGAACCCAGATGGCTTTGTTTTGGGTCTTAATGCAGGAACAGAATGCTTTATGCTAGAGTCTGTCCGTGTGGCACCCTCCATACCAGTTGAATATATTCAAATCTGGACTACCTGCTGAATTCCTGGTACCAAGCCTGACTCTGTTTTCTTTTCTCACAGCAGAAGGAGCAGGAGATTTTTGAAAGGTGAGTATAGGCCGTCATTTGCCTGGGCAAATGGAGACCATTGCCTGTAGGCCTGTAACTAGTCCGCATTCAGGTCCTACTGCTCCAGGGCGAAAGCCCAACGCATGCTGTGCCACCGAGTGCCTGCCCTGGGGCCATGCTCCCTGGATGGGGGTCTTCCTGCCTCTGACTTGGAGAACTGCTTTAGATCCCCTTGCAAGGGTAGTGAAAGAAACACTTAGCAATCAGAGGCTTGCCAAGGGCTTTCTGAAATGTTATCCTGCTACAAAGTAACCAGTCCCGCTATTGGAGTATTTTACACCCCCATCTACAGATGAAAATACTGAGGCTCAGAGAGGGGCAGGGACTTGCCTATGCCCCACAGCTGGGGCGTGAACCCACACCCAACACCTGTCCCATCACCGTCTTCTCTGCCTCAGTCCCCCTTTCTCTGATGAAGGGATCTTTGAAACCTAAGTCTGTGTTAACCACCACTCAAAATTTGCACTTTAATGAAGCAATAATAAAAGCCCTTCACCAGGCTCTCCCTGGGTTCTGAAAGACTGAGAGCCAAGAGCCTGAGGAAGTGGCCAAGAGGATCTAATTTGCCAGGCAAGGAAATTAAATTCTTACATCTTCTGTGAGAGATTTCAGAGCTGTATCTGGGGGAGCACAGCCCATTCTTCTTAACTATTTTTATATTTAAATTTCAACAGTAATACGTGTGCATGAGAGAAAGAGAAAAGAATGCCATCAATATAAAACCACTGAAAATTTAAAATGTCTCGGGGTGCCTGGCTGGCTCATTCAGTAGAGCATGTGACTCTTGATCTCAGGATTGTGAGTTCAAGCCCCACATTGGGCATAGAGACTACTTAAAAAACTTTTGTGTGTGTGTGTCTCCATCACCCCTTCCCAATCCTATTCCCTGGAGGTGATCAGCTTTAACAGTCAGATATGTATCTTGTGAACTTTCCTATGTAAATAGAGCCCTCGAGAGTATGTCTGGGCTTGTTTACCTCTAAAAATATATATTTTTAACACAGTTGGGATTGTTTTAATACTTGCTGTTCTGTAACTTATTAGGCTCTCTTGGATCTCTCCATGTCAGTACGTATAGATTTACCTCACTCTTCGGCAAGTCTGTGAAGGCATCCCTCAGTACGGATGCCCCCAGCTTTATTTTACGGTCTCCTTTAAACGCTTGGCTTATTCCTGCTTTTTCCCTCTTTTAATATTTCCACACTTCTGCTAGTCTTCTCTTGCTCCTTTACCTTCTTCATCTTCCTCTAAAACCATCCTGTCTTCAATTTCAAGCTGCTCTAATTTTTGAAAAAAAAATTGATCTTTAAATTTTTTTTTTGTTTTGAAATATTTCAAATGTGGAGAAAAGTTGCAAAAACAGTATAAAGAGCTTCAGCTAGAAATCCTAATTGTTAGTATTTTGCCACATCTGCTCTCTTTCTTGGTCGGTTTGTCTCTTCCTTCCTACCTATTTAACAAGTGAATATATGGCACTTACTTTTTCTGACCTATTTGAGAGTAAGTTGCAGAAAGCGAGACCTTTTACGTCTAAATACTTCAGCATCTTTCTCTCAAGAACAAAGACAATCTCTTACATAACTACAGTGTCACTATAAGCTCAGGAAATTTAATGTTGATGTAACACTATTATCTAATATACAGTCCATATTCAAATGTTGCCAGTTGTGCCCACAAAGTTCTTTTTTTTAATTAAAGATTTTATTTATTTATTTATTTATTTATTTATTTATTTATTTATTTATTTATTTGAGAGAGAGAGCGCACATGAGAGGGGGTAGGGTCAGAGGGAGAAGCAGACTCCCCGCCGAGCAGGGAGCCCGATGTGGGACTCGATCCTGGGACTCCAGGATCATGACCTGAGCCAAAGGCAGTCGCTTAAGCAACTGAGCCACCCAGGCGCCCGCCCACAAAGTTCTTAACGGTGTTTGGTGTGTTTTTTGTTTCCTTTTTTTTTTTTTTTTAAAGACTTTATTCATGTATTTGAGAGATAATGAGAGAGAGAGCATGAGGGGGTAAGGGTCAGAGGAAGAAGCAGACTCCCTGCTGAGCAGGGAGGGAGCCCGCTAGAATTCCTGATTTAATCTGGAATTTATTCCTTAGGCTTTTAAAACAACAATAACAAAAAAATACTTTAAAAGAGAGAGAGAGAGATTTATTTACTTGTCAGAGAGAGAAAGCGAGAGTGAACAGCACAAGCAGGGCGAGCAGCGGGGCTCGATCCTAGGACCCTGGGATCATGACCTGAGCTGAAGGCAGACGCTTAACGCAGTACCTTAACCGACTGAGCCACCCCGGCGTCCCCATGAGTTTTCCCTTCTGAATCATGAGGTGCTGGACCAGCTAGTTGTCTAGATTCTAGTGTCTATGACTGTCCTCAGATTTGCCTTGGGTTGGCTCAGCACGGCCGACATGGGTTCGTTCCTCTTTCCTCCCCGTCTGATGGTTGGGGCCCCCCCAGCCCCAGCTTCAGTGCTTTGGGAAGATGGCAACAGCCCCTCTCTTGTCCTGACCACAAAGAGCCTTTGTTACCAGAGCCTGCTCTTAGCTTTTCTAGGGCTTTGGTCACCTTGCTCTTCCCAAGCCAGGACACTCAGTGACAAGTCTTGCAAAGAGCTTGCACCCATGAGCTGTGCCCCACTGTCCCTCCCTGCTCCTTCATTATGGGCAGAGCCAGAGAATTGGAGAAGAGAGTGTGCTCTCAGAACTGCTGCCTGATCTCAAAGCCATCTTCAGGGTCAGAGGCGGTGGGAAAGCTCTTTCTCAGAACCCAGTTCAGAGGTCTGCACAGGTCTCTGGCGAACCCTTCCTTTGCCCTACACCCCGTTGATCATTTTCACTTTAGATCAAGGGGAAAATTATGTTGAACAGTGCCTGGACTCCAGACTGGGTTTGTTCTATTTTTGCATGGAGGCAGGACTTGAACCCAGCTCTCCTTTTTAGCTGAGTGCTTTCTCTGAATCTCTGTTCTTTCCTGTCAAATGGGATAACAGCTATCTACCAGGTTATAGCAAAGATTACATGAGATTCTATAAAGGAAACTGGATACTTAATAAATGGTAATTCTCCCCTCCTAGGCATCTTACGTTCCCATGTTCCCTCCAGCCAAACCCAGTGCCCCTGTGAGCTGAGGAGAGGTAGCTACTAGGAGCAAAGCGCTAGAACTAATTTATGGTTGGGGTGATAACTGATAGTCCCTTCTTGTGGGATCCCTCAAGGGTATTTGCATTTTTTTTTTTTAAGATTTATTTATTTATTTATTTGAGAGAGAATGAGATAGAGAGCATGAGAGGGGGGAGGGTCAGAGGGAGAAGCAGATTCCCTGCTGAGCAGGGAGCCCGATATGGGACTTGATCCTGGGACTCCAGGATCATGACCTGAGCCGAAGGCAGTCGCTTAACCAACTGAGCCACCCAGGTGCCCCAAGGGTATTTGCATTTTAAGAGCAGAGGAATGGCTGTACCTTCTTACTGAACCAATAGGTTTTGCTGCAGTAGGTTTTGGAAGGAGGCAAGATTTTCTCCACATAAGACGGGGGAGTGGAAAGACTGGTGCGTAAGAGGCTCAGGTGCCATCCCTGTTCTGCTGCTAACTTAGAGACGCAGCAGGTTGTTTCTCCTACAGAGTAGACCAACTCCAAGTTCCAATACCGGTACCAAGTATTTACCTCCCTGCAAATTGTCCGCCTTGCTGGAATTAAGACTCCTGGGGGACACAAGGGAAAGCCCTGCTTTCTGTTTGGCTCAAGCCTTTTTAGGGGGCTCCTGTTTGGGGCCTGGCTGCCAATCTTGGTGTCACCCTCATGGGAAGAAGATTTTACTTCTGTCCCTTTCCCATCACCCTATATTGATCCAGATCCATTTCCAGAACCTTCCTGAATTTGTCTTTTTTTTTTCCCCCCTTCCACAAGGACCGAGGAAGCAGAGGGCATTTTGGATCCCCAGGAGTCGGACAAGTTAAACTTTAATGAGAAGTGCATTCGGAGCCCACTACTTACCCAACTCTGGGTGACAGCGGTTCTCGGGTCCCTCTCAGGTTAGGAGCTGGTAGAGCCCAGCACCAGGGGGAACAACTGGGCGGCTGGCTGGATGGCTGGGGTGTGCTGCTGGGTCACGCTGGGGAACAGAACATCTGGCACGGTAGCTAAAGCAAACAGTGATGCTAGATGCAGGCTTGTCGGTGAAGCCAAGGTCTGGACAGGCCTGGGGCGGCCGGGTCAGGTCCTTCCCGTTTCCAGCCCAGCCTGCTCTGTTGGCTCTAAGAAGAATCTTGTTCCTATAAGTCACAGCTCTGTCCTGCCCGAGTGGGACAGCTTAGTATTATTTCTTGGAAACCGAGTTTCTCTTTAAGAAGATACAAGTGCTGGCCAGCTGGAGAGCATCTGGAGCGAGAATTGAGCTGCCTGGATTCGCCTCACTTACTTAACCACTAACTCAGGCCGACTGTGGCCTGGCCTCGTGCTGCGTGCTAAGGCCACGGAGGTAAACGCGACACGGTCTTCTCCCGCGGGAATTCCCACTTAGTGCGGGAGTTCCCCAAGCAGAATCTCCCAAGCTAGGTGGAAGCTTCTGTGCTCCTGGTTGTGGTGTTTGCATGAATCACAAAGAGGTTAGGGTAATAGATTGAATTGTTCCTCAGTTTTGTTTTTTGTTTTATTTTTTAATATCTTAGCATTTTTTTTTTAAGATCTTATTTATTTATTTGCCAGAGAGAGAGAGGGAGAACACAAGCAGGGGGAGTGGCAGGCAGAGGGAGAAGCAGGCTCCCCGCTAAGCAAGGAGCCCGATGTGGGACTCCATCCCAGGACCATGAGATCATGACCTGAGCCGAAGGCAGACGCTCAACCATCTGAGCCACCCAGGCGCCCCGAATTGTTCCTCAGTTTTAACCCTCCTCCTTGGATGTTAGCCTTACATGTTTGGCGCAAGCTCCAGCTTGTCTGCTCTGCACACTCGTATCAGAGTGGGCCGGATTGCCGGCAGTCCCATTCAGTGAGTTGTTGGAAAGTACGGGAAGTACGGATCTGATGCTTCCTAGCTCCCGGGGCCTTGCCCCTAGGACAGATCTGATCTGGAGGCCGCAGACAGGCCTCAACTGGAATGCGCTGTGATCGGTGCAGGGTGCTAGATGTGGGAGCAAAATGCTGGGTCTTCATTTTGCCCTGCCACCAACTAGGTGTGTGACTTTGGGCAACTTGCTTCTCCTCCCTGGGCCTTCTTTCTAGTTTACAGATGAGGGTCCTAGACTAATAATAACTATTGTTGTCATGGCCACAACTTATTGAGCACCTAATTAATGCTAGGGACTTTAGATGTATCATCCCATTTGGTCCTCACGTCCACCCTGTGATAAGTCCGACTGATCCCCATTTTACCGATGAGGATGCTGGGGGCTCAGAGGGAGGAAAGGGCTTGTGTGAGGTAACGTTACTGGTGGGTGGTGCAGCAGCCCTTTGCTGCCTGACAGGACCGGGTTAGGGCTGACGGTGGGCCTTGGGCAACTCTCAGAATTCGTCCTGGCAGGCACGGAGGACGTGCGTATCGACGAGAGGACCGTCAGCCCCTTCCTGCAACTGTCAGATGATCGAAGGACCCTGACCTTCAATGCCAAGAAGTCCAAGGCCTGTGCAGATGCCCCCGAGCGCTTTGACCACTGGCCCAATGCCCTCGCGGCCACCCCCTTCCAGGCTGGGCTGCACACCTGGATGGTGAACGTCCAGAACAGTTGTGCCTATAAGGTGGGCGTGGCCCTGGGCCAGCTGCCCCGCAAGGGCTCCGGCAGTGACTCTCGTCTGGGCCACAACACCTTCTCCTGGGTCTTCTCCCGCTACGACCAGGAGTTCCGTTTCTCCCACGACGGGCAGCACGAGCCCCTGGGGCTGCTGCGCTGCCCCACCCAGCTGGGCGTGCTTCTAGACTTGCAGGCGCAGGAACTGCTCTTCTACGAGCCGGCCTCGGGCACGGTGCTCCACGCCCACCACGTGCCCTTTTCGGGGCCCCTCTTCCCGGTCTTTGCGGTGGCCGACCAGACCATTTCCATCATCCGCTGATCCGCGACCACCGGGAGCCCTGGTCTGCTCCCCACCACGCGTCCAGGCCATGTTCCTACCCAGTGTCTCCCCCCCAGCCCCGATGTTGCCTCTGCCCGATGGGCAGCTTTAGGAGGGTGGGGGATCCATTTCAGGTCTGGGTTCAGCCGTGACATGCTGGGTATCTGTGGGGAGCCTGCTACCCGCGGGGCCTTAGTCTCCCAAATCCACCAGGCATCTGGCCCTCCGAGGGTGTCTTGTTCACCACATCGTGTCTGGCACCCAGCATGGTGCCTGGTGCCCGGTTGTGCAAGAAATACTTGGCGAGCGAACGGGTGGATGGAAAGGTGCCTGGGTGTGTGTGGTAGACTCTTCTGGAGAAGCACTGCCTTCCAGCCCTGTCCCTGGCTTTGATTCAGAACTCCTGCAAGGCTGTTCTTGGCCAGAAGACTCTGGCCTGGGGGGGGCTGTGTCCCCCCACCAGGTCCAGCCTGGCGGCTCAGGAGACTGAGGGGATCCTGTCCGGAGGTAACCTGACTGCAACACCCCCAAAACTGCCCCCTCCCCGCAGCTCGTGGCCCCCCCGACATAATGTGGAGACCCGGAGTGAGGGCTTCAAGCCCCAGAGAGCTGAGGGAGTACGAGGGCCAGACGTAGGGAACACGTCTGTTATTAAAGGTTTTAAAAGACTGAAAAGTTTCTTCCATGTTCTTTGTGGGAAATTGGGCACATCCCCCAAGTGCCAGCTCACATCTAAAGAGGTACGCCTGCTAGGAAAGAGATCTTCCTCACCCTCATGCGCACGCCCGGCTCAGCGCACACAGCCACTCGAGCCCCGAGACGGCTCTGGGCCCTGCATTGCTGGAACCCCGGGCCGAGTCCCTTCCTGTTCTCTGAGGTCACATTAGAACAGTGGTCCTCACATTCCTGTTTTATTTAGGAACACAGTTCAGAGGCAATCTTACCTACAACTTCAGGCCCCTGGGCTCAAAGATGGGGGCCAGAGCCCTCCCCACTCTTAAGTTTGCTCAATAATTTACTCCAAACACTGGGTAGATCAGATCCAGTCCACAGACCGAATGGCAACTTTTTTGGTTCAGGTACTTCCGAGGCCCTTGCAGCTCTGAGAGAACAGCTCAACCCACGTCCTCACTGCCTGATACTTGGGAATTAATGTCACCTGGGCTTCGTACCAACCTGGAAGTTTGGCCAAGTCTGAGAAGAGCCTCCCTCCCCTCACGTGGGCACAATCTCTGCCCAGAATCCTGGGTCAGAGCCCACCTTTTCTACCCAGCACCCGAAGGCACCCCCCACACCATGCCCCCAAATTGCCAATCTAACTCCCCATGGCAGCCCTCGGTCCGTAGTTCATGGACCACCTGCCAGGAAGGCATCTTACTCCTCTGCCCACCTAAATGTCACCGCAGTTCGGGGCCACTCGGGAGCCCTCCCCAGCAGCTGGCACCAGAACCTAACACCGTGTGTGTGCCTGGCAGTAGGCAAGGAATACAAGCGTCTGGTAAGTACCAAGCAGGTGTGAGAGAAGAGGAGTGAGAAGAGGGGAGAGGCAGGAAGGGACATGGAATTTTTAAAACCCAGCCTACTTCCTTCAGTCTCTAGTCATTCCCCGCATGTGTCCTACACTCCTGCCACCTCAAGCTCCTGTCCCCGTTCCCTGTGCTCTCCTACCTCCATGCTAACACCTGTGACTCGGGTGCTCTTCAAAACCGGCCTCCTGTGGAACAGCCTCCCTGTTCTCCCACGATCACCACTGCACCGTCTCGAGGGCCACAGCTCTCCTTGCAACGTCAGGCAGGCTACTTAACTTCTGAACGTTTCTCATTTGTAAAGTGCACGTCCCGCTACCTCTGCCCATTAGGTAGCTTTGAGGGTTCTATCTGCATGTAAAGGACTAACACATGGCAAGCATGAAAGAAGTTTCTTCTCATGATGTAATTCGGGTGCTCCTTCTCTGAGATCCTATTTACACTATATAGTCCTAGAGGACATGTCCCTACAGCACAGCTTAGCACCCCAGTTTTCCAAACTAAGCTCCTCCGATCTCCTGCTTCCCACGGGGAGTCATAGAGGCTTCAGGGCCCGACTGTGGGGCTCTAGAACCTGTTTCAACCCTAGAAGTTTCTTGCTTTTGCTGTTTTGCACATTGGGGTTCCAGTAAGATCTCCCATAACAATAGGGCCCTGCTGCTAAAACAAATTTTTGAATGTGCCTGGTTCTGAAGCTAGTTGGGCCCTTAGTGAATCTTGTAGGTGGGGGTGGGGAAAGACACAGGTGTGACAAATAAACCACCTGAGAGGCGTGGAGACGGGCTCAAAGCCCTGCATTCACCACTTTATAGTCAGAATGCATTTGGACGCCGCAGGGAGAGAGCCAAAGGCCTGATCTCAGAAAGGGAGGAGCTTTCTAGTTCGCTGGAGCCACTTCCCTCGTCAGACTCAAAGTTCCAGAGGTGAGCCCTCCAGGCGGTCAAGGGCAGGCAGGAGATGGGACAGTGAGGGGAGGAGACATTCTTGGGGTACAGAACCCTTGACTGCAGGGTCTAAGGGCTCTGGGCCAACCACCAGGAAGCTGTGCATCCCTACAGCCTGGGCCCCCTTGTAATCACAGTGGTAACTGTCCCCAATGTGGGCTGCTCCTGCCGGGTCCACTCGAGCAAGCCGCAAGGCCTCGCGGAAAATCCGGGGGTCAGGCTTGGGCCAGCCGGCAGCCTCAGAGGTCAGCACAAAGTCAAAGTGTTCCCGCAGGCCCAGCCCCCTCAGGATGTCCTCCAGCCGCCGGTCAAAGTTGGAGACCACTGCCAGCCTCACACCTCGTTCTCGGCACCGTCTCAGGGTGGCCTCGGCCCCCTCCAACAGCTGCCAGGTGCACGGCTTACAGAAGTCCTCGTACAGCCGCTCAGCGATGGGGGCCACAGCCTGCGCGTCTCCAACACCCGCGAGCTGGAAGGTGTGCAAGACCACATCCAGCCACCACCGGCGGGAGGTGAGGCCTTGGCTCAGGCCGTAGTTGGGCAAGCTGTGGCTCTGAGTCCTGTAGGCCTGCCTGAAGGCGTGTCCCAGAGCGGCGGCCTCCACCTCCAGCCCGTGGGCCCGGGCCTTGGTGGCGTATTCCTCTCCCACAGGATGGCGGAGCCTGAGCAGTGTGTCCTTCACGTCCCACGTCAGCAGTCGTATCTGCAGCCGATGCGCCATGGGCCTGTCGGAGGGGGGCAAGTGCACCCTAAGTCCGCCAGGGGTTAAAGAGAAACTGAGCCGGACAAGACCCCCCCCGCCCACAACCTAAAGGTCTTCTCTCCCCGGGCCTTGTGGGCCAGAGTTGTGGCACGTCCTCACAGCAGAAGATCCTGGAATGAGACGGCAGTGAGGTAGAAGTTCAGACCTTGGGGTCAGAGGCAGACTGGGTTCAAATTCTGGCACTTCCCACTTACTGTGTGACCCTAGGAGTGTCACTCTCTGAATCTCTGTCTCCTGACTGAAGAGGAGCACGATGTGCCAACCTCACGAGACTGTTGCATGAAATGAGATCATCCGTTCATTCCACAAATTTCTGGGCACCTACTATGTGCTAGATGCTAGGGAACAGGATAGATTTCCAGCCCTCCTGGCATTTACAGGCTTTAAAGAATACGAGACACAGATATTAGACAAAGAACTATACAAACACTGAAGTATAACAAAGTCAGCATGTGCCATTAGGATATAAACCCAGGGATCCCATCTGTGTTGAACTTCCTAAGTAAGTCAAGTTTCGGGGGAGATCTGAAGAATGACTATGCAGGAAATGGAGGTGGTTAAGTGTTCCTGGCACTGGAAACACCAAGTGCAAAGGCCCCGAGGTAGGTCAACGGCAAGTCTGCTGCTTTGGGTAGACAGGGCCCACTGTGGCAGGGCCTTGTAGGTCAAGGTAAGGACACAATTATGATTGCTATTACTATTGTTAACAATACCAAAGACACAGGGTCCTTGCAGACCATGTGACAGACCCCTTGTTTATCAGGGAAGACTGAGCCAGAGAGGGGCAGATACTAGCCTAAGGTACACAGCCAGCACCAGAACCCAAACTTCCAGACTCTGGCCAGTGCTCCCTTCTACTGCATCATGCTTAGACAAATTTGGATTTTAAAACAATCTGATTTGGGTGAATCGGCACAGCGCAGGGCCAAAGGCAGACAGAGCCAGGTCCTGTCTCTAAGCCTCCGATGCGTCTTTACTGGCGGTAACAAGGTCTGCCTAGGTGGGGAGCCAGTAAAAGGATTACTGACTCCATGCCCAAGAAGCAAGTCCTCAGCCTGCTGTCGGGAGGCTGGGTGCAGCTTCTTGCCCCACACAGTCGATTCCAGACAATCCCAGGTGGTCTGGGGGAAACCTGAGGGTCCAGAGTTTCTGAGTACAGCCAAGTTGCTGCTGAGGAAGGGCAGTGGCTGGCGAAGCCGGGGGCAAGCCGTAGGGGAAGTCTGACAAGGAAATGAATTTAAGTCAATCTGGAAATTAGGGAGAGCCATCCAAAAACCCTCCCACTTTACTGGTGGGTACATGGAGGCCCAGTGAGGGGCGGGAACTCGCGCAAAGCCACGCCGGGAGTCACGGGTCCGGCTAAAACTAGAACAAAGAGCTCTGGCTCCCGACCCACAGCGTCTTCCATTTCTGGAAGCCGGGGCTGAGGCCTCTGGGCTGCAAGCCTGAATTTCTCGGCCTTCCTCCTCACCTGCAGGGCTCGATGGGGACAAAGTCCAGGTAGCCCGCTGTTAGAGCGAGATCTCCACGGCTGCCATTTGCAGCGTGACCTTGGGCGTGACGTGGCTGCGGCCGGCCTCCTGGGGGCCCCTTCCCAGCTCCGGCGCGCTCCGACCGCTCTGGGCGGACCCCCGGTCCCCAGCCTCCCAGGATCCAGACACAGCGGACCCGGACGGAAGCCAGTCCTTAGGAAGCCCGGCAGCCAGCCACCTCCGGAGAGCTGCACAGGCGCTCTGCGGCCCCCACGGAGCCGGGGACCCACCTCCTCACGCCCCACCCCCTGGCCCCGCCCCTGGCCCTCCGCCCGCCCCTCTCCTCCTCCCGCGGTTCCCCCCACCTCTCCCCTGCCACAGTCCTCTCCGCTCCCTCCCGTCGCACCCTCACCTGCCTCCTCGCACCCTCACCTGCCTCCCCGCCCCCGGCGCCCTCGGTCACCCGGCTGCCCCTTCCTTTCCGTCTCCCTCTCATTACCCGTCCCGCCCCCTCCGCCCCGCTCCCCGCATCTCTGGGTCACCTTGCACACTCTCCTCCCTTTCTGCCTGCCCGCCCTCGCCGACTTCTCCCCCTTTGGGCGCTTTCTCTCTCCTCCACTTCTCGCAGACCCCTCCACCTTCCTCGGATCTAGACACTCCCGGGAGGTCCCCAGGCTGACTTGGGAAGAGGGGGATCTGGGTCCCGGCCTGGCTTGCTGAGTGCTGTGTGGACTTGGGCCAGGCGCTGCCCCTCTCTGGTTTGAGTCTCCAGTCGGTACTAGGAAGGAATTGCTTTCATTTGGAAACTTGTCTGACCCAAGACATTCTGCTGAGAGTAGAGTCCTCTGCAGTAACCTAGCTGGGTTTTTTTTTTTTTTCTTTTGATGTAAAAATAATCATCTTCAAAAATGTTTTAAAATACAAAGTGTACAAAGTAAAAAGCGAAAGCCAATCTCACTCACTTCTCATTGATCATCGGTCTGCTCTGTGCCTGACGGTGCGAAAAAAGACAGGATTCCTGCCTTCACGGAACCCGGGTGGGGCAGACACAGACCAAGTAAATACACAAGCTTTCAGGTAGTGATGAGTGTTATAAAGGCAATAAAATCAGAACGGCGCCATGAGCAGTGCCAGGGCCTCTCTGGATGAAGTTAGGGGAGGGGCAAAGATCTGAACAGCCAGGTGAAGATTAAGGGACGGGTACTGAAGGTGAGCCATTGGCAAAAGCAAATTGAGCAAGGGCAGTGGCCCCTGGAGGTGGGGAGACCAGGAGGACCTCCGGCCCCCCACGCACTCCCCAGGGGTTGTGGCAGTGGGGCTTTGGGTCATTATGCTATTTTCCTAGGAGCACACAAACATGCATATATTTTCTTCCTTCTTCCCCTCCCCTCTCCCTTCTTTTTAAACAAATCTTCCTCCTATATTCTAAGACTGGCCTGTTCATTTCATTCAGAACCACCTCCTCCTCATTGGACCCAGGCCTGGGAGAAAATACAAAGTGCGGAGTCACAGACCTAGGCCAGCAAGGGAGAGCTTGATTCCAAAATTCATTACAAGCAGGATTCCTACAAGTGGGAGTGGAAAGGGTGAGTGGGAGGTCAGAGGTCCAGCTGTGATTCACAGAAGCCCAGAAGGTTTGAGGTGGTTCAGGTTCCAGGGTCACCTAAAACCCAGCTCCTCAGGTTCTGGTCCCAGCTCTGCCACCTGGCTCTCTGTGAACCCTTCACTGAATTCTTTTCCTCTCTGGGCCTCAGTCTCCAATCTGCAAAATGGGGAGATTGAACAAAATAACTTCCAGCTGAAGTCCAGGCCAGCTTCTAAGTTAATTTCCAAGGTAATTAACTTTGTCGGCGGGACCTGAGTTCCTCCATGTACAAATAGAGCATGCTTACATCAAGATTAAGTGAGAGCACATGAAAAAGCTCTTTGAGAAGTAGATGAGTCTTTTTTTAAAAAAGATTTTATTTATTTACTTGAGAAAGACAGCAGACAGAGGGAGAGGGAGAAGCAGACCCCTGCTGAGCAGGGAGCCAGCCTCGGGGCTGGATCCCAGGACCCCGGGATCAGGACCTGAGCCGAAGGCAGACGCTTAACCGGCTGAGCCACCCAGGTACCCCAGATGATTCTTTAAAAAAAAATTTTAGGGGCACCTGGCTGGCTCAGTCAGTAGAGCATGGGACTCTTGATCTCGGGGTCGCGACTTTGAGCCCCACATTGAGCATAGGGATTACTTAAAAAATAGTAATAAAAAAATGTTTTGAGTATAGCTGACACACAGTTACATTAGTTTCAGGTGTACGACATAGTGATTCAACCTCTGCAGACACTCTGCTCACAAGCGTAGCTACCGTCGGTCACCGCCCAACAGTATATACAGCATTGACGTATTCTCCGCGCTGTCACTTTCATCCCTGTGACTTACTCCACACCTGGAAGCCTGCATCTCCCACTCCCCTGCACCTGTGTTGCCCATCCGTCCACCCCCCTGGAAGATGATTCTTTTCACATAGTTGAGTCTCCTGAGAGGTTAAGGGCTTTGTTTGGTCCCATAACTATTTCAACCCCAGGCACCTGTTGCACACGGCGGGCAAGTCCATTATAATCTACGTGAGTGTGCCCTCTGGAGGTGTGGCCCTGATTTGACTGTTTGCCCTTTAGGTTCTGTCTCTTCGAATAACTTTTCAGCAGAGATTTAAAAAAAAAAAAAGCCTTGAGTGTCACAGGAAAGCCAATGACAGGTCCCCACTATTCGGAAAACAAACTTCTTTTTGATTTGCCAGTTCAAAAATGGGTACACTTGGGGCCAGGTCAGGATTCCTCCTTTCCTAGTTGGGAAATTGGTAGTAAAGTGGCTGGTTAAAATGCCTGTTTGTTGGGACCCTCAACCGTATGCCCACTGAGGTTGTAGTGAAAAATTGGTGGAACTTAACAGCTATTTGTTGTGGCTTCGGGAAGGTCCTACAAGAAACAGACGAGCTACCATATAAGCAGGCACATCGGAGGGAAATAAAGTCAAGACTCCCTGAGAGGCCCTGCATGCCCACCAGTTGTCTGCAATGCTTGGAAGTCTGAGGCCATGCCTTGCCAATCGTGGAAGCTGCGTTCTCTCTGCACCAGGATAAAATTACCACTAGTGAGAGGAGAGCATGCAGCAGGAGACGGGCCGTGGCCTGCCTGGCCATTCTCTGTACACAAAACATAGCTGCGCTGGAGCAGATACTGAGCGGGCACCTCCGGTGACAAATTGACTCCAGAGGGCGCCACTTCACACAGGCCACCATGCCTGAGGCAATGCAGCCCTTGGCCTGCCCCATTGTAATAGCATCATGTTCGATCCCGAATTTGGCTACTGTTTACTGGGAGATGGTGTGGCACAGTGGTCCAGGGTAGAGGCCTTGGTGTTGAACTATGTGGGTTCCAATCCTGTCTCTGATGGTTCAGGGACAGGGTTCTAGACCCAGTTCTGCCACAAACTAGTAGAACGGCCTTAGGTGAGTCGTAAGCTCTCTAGATACTCCCTCATTGCAAACCCAAGCTAAATTTAGGACTCCCGCTCGACCCTCCCTTCTAAGCTTTCCCATCCTAGTCAATGTCCCACCAGCCACCAAGAGCTCAAGCCACGTTCATCCTTCCCAGCTAATCTACCTCCTCCAACCCCACTGTCACCACTCCAGTCCAGGTTACACATTTTCCCATCTGCACTTTGCCAGTGCTCTCAAATGTTTTCATAAAATGCAAAATCAGAGCGAGTCGTTCGCTGCTTAAAATCCTTCAAATGGCTTTCCTTTCTCTTGCAATAAAGTCTGGGAAGACTCCCCATCTTCCATAAACATGGCTTTTGAGCCCTGCACGGTTTGGGCCTGGTCTCTCTCCCTTTCCAGTTCAGGCCATCTCTTCTTTCGTCCTCCACTCTGCTCCAGCCACACCTGCTTTGTGTTCTAGCTCATTCTAGAGGCAGAGTTCCCTCTGCCAGGAATGCTCTTTGCTTGGCTGCTCATCCCTCCGGTCTAGGCTTAAACGTCAGCCTCTCACGGAAGCGTTTTCTGATCCTTCAAACCCGGTCAGGTCCTGGTGGCCTCCCTCATAGCACCTGTCACAACATCCCTGGAGACACATCTGCCTCCTAGTTCTCCTTAGTCCACTTAACGTTTACTTCTGGAGGTTCTGGACACACATAATTTTTGCCTCCCGTGGGGTTTATACCTAAAGAGCAGTGTCTGTCTCCTGTCTCTCTAGGCCTACAAGAACCGGGCCTCCTATTAGCTTGGCAATGATGAGTCTGGGATGCCCCTGAAGAACCTTCCCTTCCACACTAACCAGAAATGAGCTCAGGGACTGGGACCAAGGGGCCGGGAGACAAGAAGCCAATATGGCCAAAGTTCTGGTCTGGTCAGAACCCTGAGGCCCATCAGTGGCTCATCTTTAATTAGTGCTTCAGGCCTCTAGCGGGGGGCGTGGTGGTGGTGGTGGGGAATTCCAGGCTCAGACTCCTTGGAAGGTGAAGCTATATGCCTCTTCAAGCCCTGATTTTGGCTGGCTACCTCCCCAAATGCTAAGGACAGAGTGAGATCAGGTCAGCTGTAGCTCTGTGGAAGACAACTGCGAGTCGGAGGGGACTGGCCTGACTACAGGAGCCCGCTGGGAGTTTATAATTCTACATTTTTTTTTTAAAGGTTTTATTATTTATTTGACAGAGACACAGCGAGAGAGGGAACACAAGCAGGGGGAGTGGGAGAGGGAGAAGCAGGCTTCCCTCAGAGCAGGGAGCCCGATGTGGGGCTTGATCCCAGGACTCTGGGATCATGACCTGAGCCAAAGGCAGATGCCTAATGACTGAGCCACCCAGGCGCCCCTATAATTCTACATTTTAAAGTGGATTGTACTGCTTTAAGGTCTGAGTTGAGCTTGCTTTGGCCCTAGATTTGGGATTTGTCACTTTGCAGATGGGAAGGTGGACTTGCAAAAGCCCTTAGCTGGGCCTTACCTTTTACTAGGGGAGACATGACGTGAGTCTTGGAAGAAAGCACTCAACCAGGGGCTCAAGCTAGAAACCCATGAGGGCATCCTTGTTTCCTCCCGTTCCCTGGACTTACAGTTTAGGCAAAACCTGCTCATTCTGCCTCTGGGAACGTATCCTGAACATATACCTACTTCCTCCTCTCTCCACCGCCACCACCCGGGTCCAGGCCAATGTCAGTCCTCCGCGGGGTCTCCAGGCGCCTCCCAACCAGCCTCTTTTTCGCTCACCCTTTCCTTTTCACGCAGCAGCAGACTGGGGGAAGGGGAACACACGTAACTTCTAGTTAAGATCCTTCAGATCGCCTTCAACCCAATGCAAAGGAAGACCGAGATTCCTACAAGGTGTACAGCCTACCTTTCCAACCTCCAGTCCCGTCCCCCTCCTCCGCTTCCTCACCCTGCTCCCAGCTGGGAGGCTCCTCCCGCCGCAGGACCTTTGCACACTTTGTGTCATTCTTGTGGCTTCTGATGCTCGCTCTCTGGAAAGAGCCTTTCTTGTCCCTCAACCTCAGGGAGGGCTTCTGGACCACCCTCTCAGGAGACGCCCTTGGTCAGTTATGCTGTCTCAGACCCTTTCTTTCCTTCAAAGAACTAATTATGATTTGTAATTGCTTTGTTTTCTTATTGTCGTCTGTCTCCCCATTCTCCTTGCATAGATTCCTTGCATAGAGACAAGCTGAGATCTGTCCTGCTATATCCCCAGTACCCAGCATCATCTCTGGGCACTGAGCAGATGTTCTCAAAAATTCTCTCTTCAACAGAAAAGCCTTTTTGGTGGTAGCATCTCCAGCAGTCAGAAACTCTATTTGCTTCTGAATTTCAATCCTCCGGCAGTGTTTCTGCTTATTAACAAGTAACTCTTCTCTGGGTATATGGCTGAGAGCAGAACAGGAGATCTCAGGCAGCCTGGCAACATGGGCCTGTGTGGGAATCACCTTCCAGTGGAATCGAGGCAAATGTCAACTCTAAACCTGAAGATGTCATTCTAGGCTTCCGTCCCGGTGCCCAGCTCTGCTGCCAGAGGCCTCAGGCTTTCCAGAGCTTCTCATGATACAAGGTGCAACTTGCCCTCCTCTACCCCTAACGCTCCAAGCCCCCCTCCAAGGCCCCACCAAGCCTGCGCCCTTACCTCCTGGTGGCGTTCAAGCTGAGGCCACGCCAGACGAAGGAGCCGACCCAGCGGGGGCATGGGGAAGCCTGGGGGAGCCTGGGAGGCTCGAGTGGTAAGAGGGGGGCAGGCTGGCAGAAAGCACCCAGGGCTGCTGGGCGCCTGCCAGCACGTGAGTAGGAAGAGGGCATGAGAGCACAGTTCTAAAGCAGCATTTACTTTGGTTTT
This sequence comes from Leptonychotes weddellii, assembly GCF_054177405.1. NCBI lineage: Eukaryota > Metazoa > Chordata > Mammalia > Carnivora > Phocidae > Leptonychotes > Leptonychotes weddellii. Next base: position 62,173,672 of record NC_138382.1, read on the forward strand.
CACTTCTCCAAGGCCCCGGGACCTTTTAAAAGTTCTAGCTATTACTCTTGTACGTGGTCGCCGTCACTCCTCCTTCAGCCACTGCAACAGCTGAGGCGTGTAGTAGGTGATGATGATGTCAGCACCTGTGGGGGGACAGAAGCAGGAAGCGGGGAGGGGCCAGGCATCAGCTGGGGGCTAAACTTCGGGGAGACCGGGGCCAAGGAGGGGGCAGGCGGCTACCACGAAGAGACAAAGCCCGTGGGCGTCAGAACATATGACAGAGCCCAGCTCCGGTCAGTTCGAGCTCTGCGCGCTGTGTGACCCTGGGCAAGTCATTTTCTCTTGCTGGGCCTCAGTTTGCCGTTGTATGAAACGCACAGAGGGAGAAATGAGTACGTCATAAGGGCCCTTCCCATGCTGTGTGCACACCAACACCACCAGCTCCCATTTGTGGAGTGGTGAGCACATGCCAATGACACGCATCCCCTCCCGCAATGCTCCAGGCGACACGCCTCGGGTATTTTATCCCCGGTCTGCAGACAAGGTCACTGAGGTGCACAGAGGCGCCTCGGCTAAGGTCTCAACACCAAAAAGTAACAGACGGCTCTGCTTTCTTCACTGTCGCACGTTGGGTTCTGCAGCTCCACGGCCCCTCCTCACCCTGTCTCTCTCTAGATCACTGGTATCCCCAGGCCTAAGACTCCAGGCGCTCTCATGACTTTATTTTGTCCTCTGGGCAAAGTGCCCATCAGCCCCGTGGCACAGGTCAGGAAACCCCAGCGCCCCTGTTTACCTGCGCGGCGGAAGGCGGTCATGGCCTCCAGGACAGCAGCCTTGAGATCAAACGCCCCGGCCCGGGCTCCATGCCACAGCATGGCGAACTCTCCAGAAACATGGTACACGGCAAGTGGGAGCTCAGGGTGCTGTGGAAAAGCAGTGGAGGGTGGACAGGTGGAAGTGTGGAACCTCTGGGAGTGTCCCTTCCTGCCTGCCCAACCTGAGAGCATCTTGAGCCCCATGCCGTGTCCCTACTGTTGGCAGCCGGGCCCGTTCTTTTTTTTTCCTTAAAGATTTATTTATTTTAGAGCGGGGAGGGGCAGAGGGACAGGGAGAGAGAGAACCCCAAGCAGACTCCCCACTGAGCGCAGAGCCCAGTGCTCAACCCCACGACCTGAGCCAAAACCAAGAGTCAGACGCTCAACCAACTGAGCCCCCCAGGCGCCCCAGGCCGCCCCATTCTTGAACTGTGAAAGCACAGCAGCTCGAAGGCTCCGGCCAGCCCTGGGGCAGATGCCCATGGTGGTTCCTGGGCAGGGGCGCGGTGGCAGGATTCCTGCTCAGGGCCAGGTCGCTCTGAACTCAGGGGGTCTGCAGTCTCTGAGCCTGAGATCCCAGAGTCTGCGGACAAACCCGCTCATCTCCCTGGGCCCCTGCCTGCTCACCTTGTCCTTCACCTCCCGCACGATGTCCAGGTAGGGCATGCCCGGCTTCACCATGAGCACATCGGCTCCTTCCCGTACGTCCCGGGCCTAAGGGACGAAATACTCCGTGGGGAGGGCCCAGGAGGCAAGGTGGGAGGGGGACCGGCCAGTGGGCTCAAGCTCTGGTCACTCACCACTGCTCGGAGGGCCAGGCCTCGGGCTCCCGGTGGCAGCTGGTAGCAGCGGCGGTCTCCAAAGGCTGGGCTGGACTGAGCCGCATCCCTGGGAAGCAGAGGCATCAGCGCGGGGTGGGGGGTGTCCAGCTTTGGGCGAACAGGTCAGGGAAAGCCCAAAAGCAGACCCCTGCCAATCCCCACTCACCGGAAAGGTCCGTAGAAACAGGACGCAAATTTGGCACTATAGCTCATCACTGATACCTATGGGAGACAAACAGGGGTCAAGGTCCAGGCAGCCCTTTTCAGACGTCCCAGGGTGAGGTGACAGGGAGAGGAAGGATGTAGGCTGGGAAGTGGAATGCCTGCGGTCTAGTCCCATTAAAGCTCTGGGCCTTGATTTCCCCATGTGAAGTACGGAGGTTGAGACGGATCTCAAAGGCCTCGTCCAGGGCTGTCTTCACTTCCAGGATTCTTAGCAGATACGGGGATAGGGCTGGTCCAGGCTTTCTCCGTACCTTCCCCACACCCCTCGCCACACTCCCCGCCCCTACCCTGTTGCCAAGTCCATGGGCCATCAGAGCCTCCTTGATGGCTTCCACACGTCCGTCCATCATGTCCGATGGGGCTACCACCTGACATCCTGAGGGGCAGAGGGTGGCCTTCAGAACTTTGGGATCCTCCTATCCACTCTGCCACCTCCCCGACCCGGAGCTGCTGGTGGCTCACTCACCTGCCTTGGCATAGGCCAGTGCCACTTCCGCCAGCCGCTGGCGGCTCTCCTCAGCCTGGAATGCCCCATTCTTGCTCAGGAGCCCTGCAGGACAGACAGCTGGGTTTGGGGGAGCACCTCGGTCCCTGGCCCAGCCCACCCAGAGGAGGACTAGGTGGAGGGAGTGCAGGTGGAGCAGGGCGGGTGAAGGGAGGGAGCTCACCACAGTGACCATGAGAGGTGTAGGGGCACAAGCAGACGTCGCAGGCCACCAGGAGGCTGGGGAAGGTCTTGCGCAACAGGCGGATGGCCTCAACAGCTGGGGAGTCCTCGGAATCAGCTGCAGAACCCCGCTCATCCTAGTGGCAGGGGAAGGGCAAAGAGGTACGTCCGCAGGATGGCCAGACCTCACAGAGCCCAGCTCCCTGCACGAGGACACAGTAAGGACTGTCCCCATTTTGCACAGGGCACTTGACCTGCCCAGTCAGGGTGGCATGGCCCTATTTAGCTTCCTGTCCCTAGGCGGGTGCTATCATCAAGCAGGGGGCCATGTCCCCTTGCCCACGCCCCAGGGCCAGCACAAGGCCGTACTGAGGACACGGTCCATGTGGGAGCTCAGCTCACCCTCACCCGACCCTCCCTTGTCTTCCCCTCGAACTCTGCTTCTGATTCTCCACCTTGGGGACTCTGCTGGGGACTCCAAAGACCAGGACACAGCGCAGACCCTCTTCCACCAGGGGCTTCAGCATCTCTTCCAGCCGGTTCACACCATACCTGCGTGGAGGTGGGACAGAGGGGCTGAGATGAGGCAAGTGGCAGGCAAGGGTCCCCCCTCACCCCTCTGTGCTGCACACGGCACCAGGAGAGCTCAAGCCCCACAGTCCAGGGAGGGGTGGGAATGCGCCCACCAAACAGATGGGAAAACCAAGGCCCCCAGAAGCAGAGCTATGGAACTTAGCTGTGGAAGGTTCTTACTGAACTCCCATTTGCAGCTCAGCTCTCCTTTGCAATAGACTCTGCTATGATGTCTCTGGTGGGTGAATGGGCAGCTCATTCCTTTATGGGGCTGCCTCTTCTGTTCTCGAACAACTTTGGCCCCGAGAAAACCCTTTTCTCTACTGAGCTGAAGTGAGCTCCTCCAGATCTTCTACCTCCTGGGTCTGCTTCCTGGCACCTCCAGCTGGGAAATCTCTCCCGCCACCCTCCCCTGGCCCTCCCCACCACGTCTCCTACCTGGCTACTCCTGGGAGGCTGTCGATGGGCTGTACGTCATCAGGAACGTCCCTGCAAGAGCGGGGGGTGGGGGGTGGGCTATGGACTGGTAGCTGTGGGAAGGGCGGTGGTGAGGGAGCGACTGGGAGGGATGGCTGGGGAGATGGGAAGGAGTATGAAAGTGGGGATGGAGGGAGGAGGTTGGGGTCCAGTGTCTGGTTCCCTGCCTGGCCAAGCCCAGGGCCTGAAATAATAATAGGAACAGCGAGAGTGACAGTGACAACAGAAGCAACGGGACTAAAAGAACTAAAAGAACACTAAATCATACGAAGGAGTCAAGTGGCTACAAACTTGGGATTCTGAAGTCAGAAGGCCCTTGCCTGCGATCCCAGCCACTTACTGGCTGGGTGACCTGGGCCAAGTTGCACCATCTCTTTGAGCCTCAGGGCCCTTCATCTGTATTTGGGTGGATTCGTTCATTCATTCAACAAATGGTGAACGAATGGCCTTACTATGTGCCAGGTACTATTTACTCTCTGGAGATACAAAGTGAACAAAACAGACACAAATCCTTGCCCTCGTGGAGAGGACACTCTAGGGAACAATATCCATTCTTCCCTCATATGAAAACTGTCAGGACTGAAGGAGATAATCCATGTACGCTGCTTAGCACAGTACCTGGTACACAGTCAGCAGTCAATAAATGTCAGCCATTGCTATTAGGAATAATCATGGCTGCCACCTCTTACACATACACAGCTCTTTACAACCTACAGAACGAACGCCTTCTCCGCTTCTGTCTTACCGCAAGGATGGCGGGCCAGGGTTATTATTCTTATTTTCCGGATGGGAAGACTCAGTTCTTTCCTAGTTTGTTTGATTCCTAAGACGGTTGTCCTGAACCCACTCTCTCTCCCTCTCTCTCTCTCTCTCTCTCTCTCTCTCACACACACACACACACACCAGCAGATCCGAGGCCTGGACCATTCCTGGGGACTCACGTGACAAAGATGGGATAGATGAGGTTGGAGGCGCTGAGGGGAGAGGCGGCTGCCTGCCAGGTGCGAAGCAGTGGGTGGAAGTAGCCACTGTGCAGAACCGACTGGGGCTGCATGGTGGGCAGTGTGGACTCCCGGGGCATCGGCTGTGCGCTCAGCTCTGGGGAGGGGGGGGACACAACAGGATGCACGTGAGACACGGTCCCTGTCCCCAGGGGATGGTCCCATACCCCCACGCTCTTCCCGATTCTTGCCTCCCCAGCTCTCTGGCCAGTGCTCCCCGTAGCACGGCTCGCCAATCCCTGCTGGTCTGTGACAAGGTAAGTGGAGGAAGGGAAGTGGGCCCTCTGGAAACTTCCCTAGCGATCAGAACCGAATAATCTAAGATTTCAGCTTGTATTTTCTATGGTGTCTCTCTTTTTCTAAAATGACATTTCTTGGGGCGCCTGGGTGGCTCAGTCAGTTGAGGGTCTGCCTTCGGCTCAGGTCATGATACCAGGGTCCTGGGATCGAGCCCCGCATCGGGCTCCCTGCTCAGTGGGAAGCCTGCTTCTCCCTCTCCCGCTCCCCCCGCTTGTGTTCCCTCTCTTGCTCTGTCAAATAAATAAATAAAATCTTAAAAAAAAATAAAATAAAATGACATTTCTCCAGCAATTCAATACAATTTTATTTTTTTTGTATTTTATTTAAAAAAAATCAATCTGTGATGGATTGGAAATTAGTATGAGAAGCACTGACCTAGCCAACATTTAAACTTTGTTTATTCCATGAAAAATGTGCAGGTGCTTGGCAGAAATTTTAGATAAGCAAGCAAGAGAAAAATCACCTGTAATTCTACCTCTAGAGAAAAGCACTATTAACACCCTGGTACAGAGACTTCTCGTCAGGCACAACGCACACTAAGAGGATTAACTAGCAGGTGCCTGAGAAGACAGACAGACAGAACCCCTGCAGGGGGGCCATTGAAGCTTTCTTTTCCAGCCTGAGCGCCTCCTGCTGTTCCCCAAGCACCAGCCACATTTGGCCGCTTTCTGGTTCTGCTCACCCTGCTCCCTTAACCTAAAAGGTCCTGCTCTCTGCACCACCTCCTCAGCCCCAACTCCTACCCGGTGCCCACCTTCCCTCTCCCGCTGAAGCTTCTCTTGCCCAGATCATAATCTCTCTTACATAACAGCTCTCTGTGGATCTATTTTAGCTCATTCCAGGAGACAGAGCTTCTGCAGGGCATGGTCCATGGTGAGCTCATTTCTGCACCGTCCCCCCCAGCACTCTGCCACAGGGTAAATATTTAACTACATGAAGTACAAGACAAGCGCTAAAAGACAGAAGGAAGCTGGGGCGTGCACATGTTTCTTGAGCACCTACTGCGTGCCAGGCCATGCCGGGCACCCGCACACGTGATTTCTCATCGAGGAGGCAATAAATTGTTTGGGCAGGTAGGGCTGATGGAGTGTGTCTCAGACAGGAGCTGCCCTAAGTGAACCATGAGCTCCAAGGCGATTTTGGAGGTTGGAAGAAGCTTGTTGGAAGAAGATGGGGGCTTCAACTTGGTTTTTCGGGATGAGTGGGTTCGGCTTGGCAGAGGGAAAGGGGAGAATGTTCCCTCAGGAAGGGAAGAAAGGGGCAAAGGTGTGGAAGGAGGAATGCCCGTGGGCTGCTGGGAGGACTGAGGACGCAACAGAAGATGTGTGTACCAGGGAGGGGACAAGAGAAGGCCAGACTGAGGACAGGGAAGATGAGGAGGGGGGTGGGGGAGTGGCCTGCTCAGAGCCTGGCTTCAGGAGGCTAATTCTTGCAAGAGGGGCAGAGTTGACTGAGCAAAGGAGCGCAGACACTCCAGTGGGGAGTGGGGAGGGGAGGAGAGGGAAGGGCCATCGTAAGGCAGCCAAGAGGCAGTCTCTTGGGGCGGATGCTCTGAGCTTGTGTGACCCAGAGGGCAATGGAGACAGGGACAAGGCAGGAAGAGGGTGGTTGGGAGCTGAGCTTTTGGAGGTGCCTGGGGAAATACCCAGTAGCCAAGGAGGGGGGTAAAGGAGCCACCCATGTCTCCTTGTATGAATGGGACCTCAAGGCAAGGACTTATTCAAGGTTACACTTAGTGAGGTAAGAGGCTAAAACAGGCCTATAAGCCCGAGTGTCATCTCCCAGGTGGTGAGTGGGGAGTGGGGGTCCCCTAGTACACTGATCATGCATTTTATCTCCAGTCTCTCAGGTCCCTTTAGCTCCCTCCCAACCAGCTCAGGGGCCCATTTTTATCCAATACTCCTCCTTGGCAGGGTTGGGGTTATCAGGAGCCACAGAGGGACCCACCCTACCACCACACCCCCTCCAGCAAGCCACATCATCTGACACAGAGGCAAGTCAGGCCTCCCCAAAGATGTCCCAACCCCCAGATGAGCAATCAGTCAGATGGCAGATAGAAGGTCCCGAGTGCCCATTTTGTGCAAGATTGGCTGTCAGGTCTGCTACGGGTTAGCTCAGCTCAGAGAGGTTAAGTCTTTTGCCCAAGACCACACAGTTGGTTAGTAAATGAGCCAGAATTTGAATCTGTTCTAGACAATGAGTACAGGGTTTTATCCCATAGTCCTGATGAACACTTGATTCCTCAAGCATCTCTCTGGCTATACTATCTGCCTGGTGAGTCAGAGAGATGGAGGATACACAAGAGAAAAATATACTGAGCGTATGTTATGTGCTGGGCACTGGACTAGGTATTTCATTTCACTGCAGAGACTATTCCAACCTTCACTAATAAGGAAACTAGGAGGCTCTGAGAGGTTAAGTGACTTGCTCCATGTCATTCTGGAGAGTCAAGTTGTTTTTTGAACACGCCTCTGATTCACTTCCCAGAGAACAACCTTTGTAGCAGGACTCTGGCTTCTGGAATCCAAAGCTGCATTCTACTGGCCTCAACTCCCCATCTGTTTTAGAAGGCTGGGCAAGCACATGCCTTCTGCCGATCAGAAGCAGCAGAGCAGGGCTGCTCAGGAGCTTTGCAGCCCCAATTGTACCATGAGGAGGTGGGGGGGGTTGGTGGGAGGGGCAAGGGAGGGGCAAGGGAGAAGGGTGAGAGTGTGAGGAGGAGCCTGACTAGGGCACTTCTACTTACATCTGTTTAATTTTAGGGTTAGGGAGAGATTTGCTTTGAGAAACGGGTGTCAGTGCTGAGAAAAATTTTAAAACATTGAAAATCACCAATGCTGTTCATCTCTTACATTCTGAAGTGGAAAATGAGGTGCAGAGAGGCGACAGGACTTGTTTGACATTGAGCAGTGAGTGAGGTGCAGAGCTGGCCCTGACCATGAGTCTCCTGCCTTCTAGTCCAGTGCCCTGTCACCTCAACCACACATGGGCATTCTGTTACAGCAGGAACTTAATAAGTATCTGTGGAACAGAAAAACAGCCCCTGAGCCAGAGCTGCCTCTTTGCAGAGCCAAATCCATGCCAAGGTTTTGCTTTGCAAAACGTCCCTCAAGACTGGGAGATTTCTACATACTTGGGAGGGCACTTCCTCCAAATCAAGAGAGCCTCCAAGCCACAGCTTAAGTCCTGTGACACCTCACTGAAGACAGTAGCGAGTCACCTTGGGACCCAGCACCTATGCTCACCCACATGAGACAGGTTAGCTTAGCTGGAAGGCAGGACAGGGCAGTGCAGAAAGAACCTTGTTTCAGGGTCACACAGTCCCACATCTGCTCTGTGTTCTGTGTGTGACTTTGGGCAAGGCTGCTGGCCTTTCAGAGTCTTTATTTCATAACCTATAAAATGGGAATGATACTATCAAACTTGCAAAGCTGCAGAAATGAGATTAGAGCAGCCCAGGGAATGTGCACCTACTTTTATCATCATTAGGAGCAGAAGTGAGCTGGAAGTAGCTCCCCCCTACTCCCCAGAGTCCACACAGCTGTGTGTTCTGCTCCATACCCGGGAGGGAGAACTTTCTATCTTGGAAGAACTTTTCTATCTTGGAAGCCGCAGGGTCTTCCAAGATATCTCAGGTGGGGTCTCTGCCTTCCAGCAGCTTCTGTGGTGCGAAGTGATCACCAGAGACTGCAGCAGAGGGGTGGACTAGATGCTATCTATGGGAGGGGCCTGTGTCTCTAGGAGTTAAGCACGGCTTCATGGAAGAGGCAGCTCTGCAGACTGATTATGAAGGTATCTCCTTCCTTAGAAGGCAACTTCCCCAATCTGGGAGTAACAAAGTTGGGCCCTAAGAGCTGACACCGTGGGGAGGAGGGTTAGAAGGAGCTGCAGGCCTGAAACCCGCCCCCCCCCCCACACCATGCTGTGCTCTGCTGAGGATTTCAGAGGCTGTTGTCTTGGCACAGACGGTTGGGAGCTGCCAGCTGGGGAGAAGGCAGTCAGGAGGGCCAGCTAAGGTGGAAGGTGGCCAGGCCTGAGAAATCCAAAGCCCCAGAAGGGCCCAGGATAGCAGACGTCAGGCAGTTCTGAAAAGGGACCAACTAACTGCCTGTTTATTCAACCAGCATTTCCTGAATATCTACCCTGGACTTGCCCCAGTGCTAGATACAGGGATTAAAGAGAAGCATGAGACCCAGGCCTTGCTTAACCTAGGTAGGGCTTTGAAGAGCCCAACCTCTTCTGGGTTTAGCCATCTGGAGCTGCAGGGAGAATCTGCCAGTTCCACAGACTCCTAGAATATCTTGGCTAAGAGGATCCTTCAAGCTTGTTGATTACATAATTGAAACGATGATGAAACTGGGCTCAGAGAAAGAGAGACACTGGCCCAAGATCAGACAAGGGGTCAGCAGCAGATCTGGGGCTAGAATCCAGGTCTTCAGCAGCCCAGACCTCAGTGCCCACCTCGATACTTTAAGTACAGATTTCAAAGCTGCACTTACCAGCAGCAGTGGCCTTGTGGAGAATTCTGGATGAAGGGGGTGGGGGAGAAAGGAGATAGAACGTTGACTCTGGACTTGGCTGCACTTAGCAGGCTGACGGTTAAGCACATGGGTTTTGGAGCTGCAGACATGGGTTCAAAGCCTAATCCCGTCACTTTCCAGCTGTGTGATCTGTTTCTGCACCTGGTAAATGGTGACTTGAACCGACCTCAAAGGGTTGTTGTAGACTTAATGGGCCAGTGGATGTGACTTAATGTCTAAGTCTAGCACAAAGCAACTGTTACTGCCTCCACTTCCCTCCCCCGTCCTTCGAGGCACTTTGGGTTCTGTACCGATGGAGAATGCCCTAGGCGCCTCCAAGGGAGTGGACCCCAGAGAGGAGAGGCAGAGCCCGGAGCCAAGCCTCCAAGGGTACAGCCACGCGGGGACCCCAATCCCGGCTGCAGCAGGGCAATCCAAGAGTCCAAACAAGGGCTCCACAAGGACTCTGTCCCCGGCTGCACGGCCAGCGCTTCAGGCGCACGGCACATTGGGGCCTGGGGACAAGGGACTCTTCGTGTCACAGCCCCACCTCCAAGCCCGCCATCTCCCTGAGTCCGGCCCCCACTCACCTGCTTCCTCAAGGGCTCCCAGCTGCCGCTCCCGCCACCGCCGTAGCGCGTTCTAGTCTCCCGGGGCCCACGTGGGGGCGGGGCGGCTCACCCGGAAGCAGCTCCCCCCTTGCAGCCCGCCCCGACCGGCGTGCAAGCCACGCCCTCTGCGGGCTCTCTGCCCGCGTGCTGGTCAACTCCGGCCGCGGCTCCGCCCATGCACCTCGAGGCCTGGCCAATCGGGTGTGCGGAACAGCTGCCGGGTCCGCGCCCCACCCCCCTAGGGGGCCACAGCTTTGGTGGCTGAAGGCCCACCCGAACCCACGTCGGGGCGCAGGGGCGGTGCGGGCGGGGTGCAGCCCGCGGTTACAGCCCCGAGGCTCTCTTTACCGCCCTCCTCTTCCCAGCCTAGCGCATACTTGGCTCTGGTTAATTGTTGAAAGAATAATTGGTGTCAAGGACATTAGAACAACCCCTTAACGCCTAACACAATAGCTAAGTCCGTTTTTGCAGACTGAATATTTTAAAAGCTGTTGAGTTCAGCACCAGGCTGCCTTCCAGGTTTTCAGAGAAAATTAATTCCAGAGTAATTACTCAGGGCTTGCTCTGTGTTATGGATTGAGAGATGTGATGTGAAAGACATGGGCACTCCGGAAAAGCTCTAAGTCTGAAAGGGGCATCAAACCGACCTAGGATGGGTACAGTGCGAGATTTGACTGGAAGGTCTGTGCGGGGTTTGGGCAGAGTATGTGCAGGGGCCAGAGGGAACTGGTGAGGCTTATGGGGCTTGGGTGAGCTAGTAGAATTGGATGGGTGAAGTAGGGATGGAGATCAGTAACCTAGCAAAGGAATGCCTTTATAAAGATGGATCAGGGCATTATAGAAAAGCTGACTTTGACTTGCTGAAGAGGCCAGTGGGCTGGTTGTATTACACTTCCTCTCAGATTTTATTTCTCAAAATCGGTGCTCCAAACCTGTTTTATACCTCTTTATATTCCAAGTTAAAGAGGCAGAGAGGTTTAATGCATGCTAGGGAAATAAGACCTGCGTAATTTCCAGCTACTAGAGTTCTGATCTGTGGTCAAATAAGGGAGATGGTGGAAATGAAGTCCTATTTTTTGTGCATTTAAGAGTCAGGGACAGTACCATGCGTTTTGCATTCACTTATCTAATTTTGATGACAACTATGTTACTATCCTCATTTTACAGACTGGGAAGACAATCTCCAGGGAGATTAAATAATTTGCCCCATGTCACACTGGACTTTCTCTGCAGCGCCTGCTAGTCAGGTTCCTTCAGCTCATAGTTGAGAGTCCCTGCTCATTTCTTTCATGACACCTGTTCCATCTCTGAGTTTATTGGTAACTAAGCATAATTAGGAGCTACCTCAAAGAGCCCAAAAAGAGTGAAAAATTTAAGAATGCTGCTGTTTGGGGGGCACCTGGGTGGCTCAGCCGGTTAAGCATCTGCCTTCAGCCCAGGTCATGATCCTGAGTTCCTGGGATCGAGCCCCACATTGGGCTCCCTGTTCAGTGGGGAGTCTGCTTCTCCCTCTGCCTCTGCTCCTCCCCCCACTCATGCTCACACTCCCTCTCTCAGAATAAATAAAATCTTTAAAAAAAAAAAGAATGCTGCTGTTTGGTGTAATCTGTTTTTCACATGTCTCTCTTATTCTTGGCAGAAAGACCTGTTTCCATTCTCTACCCTACCCCAGGTTTCTGAAAATAATTTTACCTTAATCTTTCAATCTTATCCACAAAAAGTATTGTGAATGCAACAATATGAATAAATCTTAAACATTATGTTGAGCAAAAGGAGTCAGACACAAGAGTACATATCGTATGATTTCATTTATATGAAATACAAACCAGGCAAAATTCACTTGTGCTGTTGGAAGTCAGGATAGCGATTACCATTGGGGAAGATTGGAAGTGCCCGGAAGGGAGACCATAGGGGCTTATTAAGGTGCTGGTCACGTTGTTTATTGATCTGAGTGTGAGTTACATGGATGTTTGTGCAAATTCATCAAGCTCTACATTTATCTGCACCATTTAGTAAGTATGTTATACTTTAATAAAAAGTAAAAAACAAAACAACCCACAAAACCCAAAAAACCTACTGAACTATTTTGAGTGCTTCCCAGGTAGGTATATGGCATTGTGCTAAATGCTGTGAAGTGCATAAAAATAGAGATGAGTGGTTGCCAGGGGCTGAAGGGAGGGAAGCATGGGTAGTAAGTGCTTGACAGGTACAGGGTTTTATTTTGGGGTGATGCAAACGTTTTGGAACTAGATAGAAGTAGTGGTTGTACAGCATTGTCAATGTGCTAAATGCCCTGAATTGGTCATGTAAAAATGGTTAATTTTATGTTCCATGAATATCATCCCAATTAAAAGATAAAATTGGGGGGCGCTTGGGTGGCTCAGTCAGTTGGGCATCTGACTCTTGGTTTCGGCTCAGGTCATGATCTCAGGGCTGGCGTTGGGCTCCACACTCAACAGGGAGTCTGTTGGAGATTCGCTCTCTTCCTCTCCCTCTGCCCCTCCCCCTCCTCGCTTGCTTGCACTCTTAAAAAAAAATTTTTTTTAATCTTTTTGAAATAGATTGAAACAGATTTTGAAACAGATTACACCAAACAGTGGCGTTCTTAAAATTTTCACTCTTTTGGGGCTCTTTTTTTTTTTTTAAGATTTTATTTATTTATTAGAGAGAGAGAACATGAGAGGAGGGAGGGTCAGGAGAAGCAGACTCTCTGCTGAGCTGGAAGCCCGATGCAGGACTAGATCCTGGGCCTCCAGGATTATGACCTGAGCTGAAGGCAGTCGCCCAACCAACTGAGCCACCCAGGTGCCCTCAAATAAATAAAATCTTCAAAAAAAAAACCCTGATTAAAAAAAAAAAGATAAAATTGGTTCACTGAATGCAATGCGGTATTCTGGAATGGCTCCTGGAACAAAAAAGGGTGTTAGCAGAAAAACTGGTGAAATACAAATAGTTCGGTATTTGGTAGTTCTTCTCAGTTTTGATGAATGTACTGTGGTTACGTAAGATGTCAAAATGAGGGAAAGCTGGGTGATTACATGGGAACTCTCTGCACTCTGCAACTTTTCTGAAAACTAAAATTGTTCCAAAGTAAAAAGTTCAATTAAAGAAAAAAATAAATAGAAACAAGGCCATGGGCCACTAGAACAGGACCCTAGCTTTCATAAGTTAGTGGTAAGATCTTGAGCAAGTAAGTCACTTTTCTCTGATGAGCCTTAATCTCTCATCAGCAAAAATAGGATTAGGCTGCAGAAGTAATTTTTATTTACTTATTTACTCATTTTTTTTTTAAAGATTTTATTTATTTATTTGACAGAGAGAGACAGAGCGAGGGATGGAACACAAGCAGGGGGAGTGGGAGAGGGAGAAGCAGGCTTCCCGTGGAGCAGGGAGCCCGATACGGGTCTCGATCCCAGGACCCCGGGATCATGACCTGAGCCAAAGGCAGATGCCCAATGACTGAGCCACCCAGGCGCCCCCAAAAGTAAATTAAAAAAAAGATTTTATTTATTTGAGAGTGCGTGTGCATAAGCGGAGGAGGGGCAGAGGGAGAGGGAGAAGCCGACTCCCCAGAGTGGGGAACCTCACGCAGGGCTGGATCTGAGGACAGAGATCATGACGTGAGCCAAAGTCGGACGCTTAACCAACTGAGCCACCCAGGTGCCTAATTTTTTTTTAAGTAATCTCTACACCCAACGTGGGGCTCAAACTTATAACTCCGAGATCAAGAGTTGCACGCTTTGCCAACTGGGTCAGCCAGATGCCCCTGCAAACGTAATTTTGTGTGGGTAAAAATGGTAACCTTCCCACCCTCCAAATCCAGATCAGAATCTCTAGGCATGAAGGGCTGTGGCTTACAAAAGATGAGATTTTTGCCTTAACCTAGTAAGCAACCTTCAAACTTCAGATACCACTACAGGAATGATAAAAGTGTACTTGGAAAAAATTGGTTGATAACCTCAGATTCTTCCCAGTTTTTTTTTTTTTCTTTTTTAAAGTAGTCTCTACACCCAGCGTTGGGCTCAAACTTACCACCTCGAGGTCAAGACTCACAGGTTCTACCAACTGAACCAGCCAGGCATCTCTTAAATTCTGTAGTTTTAAGTCACACTTCCCACTCTCAGGAAACATGTTTTCTTAGGTAGTCAAAGTTTGGGAAGACCTAAAGCCATGTGGAGGGAGAGTTCTTTTGGGGATTCATTGACTGGAGCCTTAACAATGAAGTAGAAACAGACTGGAAGGCAAGCCCTCCTCAAGCAGGTTTTGCATACCGGGTTTAAGTATGGATTTGATGGGAAGCAGTGAGGGACTAGAACATAGCAACGTTCCAGGAAGATTTACTTGGCAAGCTACACAGGGGAAGCTGGGGCAAGCAGAGATGTGGCAGGAAACCACAGGACTCCAGATGGGACTTGAAAGCTTTGGCTGAGTGGTGCTCATGGGAGTTAAGAATGGATGTTTCTGTTGTGGAGAAGGAAAAAGCCACCAGATCTAATGACTATTGGGTTGCAACTTTATGTTCTTTATAAATTCATGATTTGAAAAAGTTATGTAGATTAGAGGTAACAGAGCATTGTGGTGGACATCATGAAGGTAAAGGCAGTTCTCCTTGATAGGATTTCAGAGTTCATGCTTGAAAGCATTTAGAATAGTATCAGACACATAGTAGGAACTCAATAAATGTTGAGTCATTGAGCAACTAGTAACACATAGGGTGCCCTGCAGAGCCATGGAAAGCTCTTGCTGTGGTTGAAGAGCAGCATCTGCTGGTCATCCACGGCAGCGCAGGATCCCATAGTTACAAAGATCGGGCCCAGTCCACATTCCAAAAACTATATACAGGGATGATCAGTGGGTCCTCCCCAAAAGCCTACAATAAAAAGGCAGGATGAAACAGGAGCCATCACTTTTAACAAGAACGTTCTTTATTTGTACAAAGCATAATTTTCCTCAACACTCTTCACTCATTTGTCAACAAACTTTTGACTGTATTCATTTAACAAATTAACAGTGTCAAACTACATACATTTGACTACCTGTCAACCTCCAAGCGCTCAACTTAGAGACAAACAAAAAAGTGCTTGGAGCACCAAATATCAAGAGGAAAAAAAAAAAACAACTGAGAAGAAAGGTCACAGAGTCACTTCAGAAGCAATTAAAGGGGATGGTTTTTTGCAGTGGGGATTAGATTCCTGAGCACCATCAGATTTCTGCACTTTGGGACATTAAGCAGGTTATCAAAGTTCCTGGGTTGGCAGATGTGAGAAAAGGAGGGAGAGAAAGTGGGAATCGGGAACAGAGGAGAGGCAGAAGAGAGACAGGAAAGGAAAAGCACAGAAGGAAAAAGTTGTGCCTAGAAGAAATAAAGTTTGGAACTTGTCATGAATTGGAGGAATGAAAAACGAAAAGTCAAAGTCTGGGAAATGGACTACAAGAAGAGAAAGCCTGGAATTTTATACCTTCCAGGAGGGACCATAAATCCTAAAGCCATACAGTGGTAGGCAGTGAGGTGCATCTAAGACTATCTTTTTTTTTTTTTGGTAAGAGTTATTGGCACACTTGCTTGACTAATTCCATTCTACAATGCTGATTCAAAAGCATATGTGCCCAGAGCGCAGCCTCGCCAGGTCAAATGCCTACCAAGCAAGACAGAGGAGCTCCAAGCCAAGTCGGTCTGGAGAAATCAAAATTCAATTAATGTTACTGTCAAGTGAAGAGACAACAGATTTCATTCTTCTCCTGTAACCTTTTAGTTTCCTAACGCTAAACACATTCTGACCACTTTAACAAGCTAGTATTGCCAAATCCTGTACAATCAAAACAGGCTGACCATGCTCAAAGCCCCAATTTTTCCTGAGCTTTGACTACCCCTGTGATCTGGAACACAGCAGGCAGCATGGAAGTCATTATTACTTTTTGGGGGGATAGGTGGGAAGGGAACTGGGGATCAAAAACCGCCTACCATATATATAAGTAAACAAAAGAGATCAAATTGACTAATCAAATTAGCCACTCAGAATCCCTCTTGCCAAAAGTCATTACCTTCAGACTGATCTGGCAAAATGGGATTCTGCTGCGCTGATGCTCTGACGGAAGCGCTGGTTTTGATAATTTTAGTCAGTTTTATTTTGATCTTCTCAGGCTCTTCTGGCTAAGACTACTCGCCCCAGCAGGGAAAAGCTTCTCACAAACGTACCACATTTCAGGGTGGTACCTTCCAAGGTGCCAGTCTTCCCATCCCATTAGTTGTCCACTTCCTCCTCTTCATTCTGTTCTTCTTCTTCCAGCCTTTCCTCATCTTCATCGTTGTCCTCATCCCTGCTCTTGTCTTGCTCTTCGGCATCTGTTTTTTTGTCTTTGTCCTTCTTCTTTTGCTCTGAAGCTTCCTTCTTGCCTTTCTGCTCTCTCCTATATGCTGTAAGGAGGAAGATGGGGGTCAGGAGGCAGGGCTGAACCAAACAGACCACAGCAGCTAACTCCACTGTACAACTAGAAAAGCCGGGGCAGAGAAGGAAAAATAACCTGCTCAGCATTACAAATCGGATCTGAGGTGGTGCCAACTGGACTGATTCTGAGTCACATCCAATACTTCCTGTCCTTACAGGGACCCAAGCTGAGAAGACTCAGGGCCAGGTGAACATCTTCTACTTGGCTGAACAAAGGAAAGGGTCATTACCTTCCAAAGCTTCTTTCAACGGGGTAACGAACCGCTGGAACTCCATCTCTTCCATGGCTGAGAGCACGTCACTGGCATTCAGTGTCTTGCGTTTCCCTTTCATTGCGAAGTTGTTGGCACTGAAAGAAAAAGATTAAAGGCCGTCAGGGGGCTGTCAGACCCCCTCCTGCCGCGTAAGGGATGGAAAAGGGGCACCAGAGGTGGTATGGAAAAGCCTAGGTCTTAGATGCATGGATTTTTGGGACGTGTTAAGTCCCTCCCTTCCCTGTACAAAGGGTAATTTTGCTGTTTTATTTTGTTTCAGACCTTGCAAGAACTGGATAAGGGTGAATCTTCCCCGCACTGAGATAAGGCACAATTGTTGGGGTTTGTGGACTACAGGCCAGGGGGTCTCTTTGCGGCTCCCTCACGCCCCAGTCCCAGCTAAGTTCTGGCTAGCTCAGCCCGCCTCACCAAGAAGTGGCGTACAGCACGAAGACGCTAGCAGCGCGGGAAATGGCGCTGCGGGCCTCCTTGGAGATGTTGACACCGTCCGGGAGCTGTAAAAAGAGCGTGGGTGAATAAAGCTGCCGGCCCAAGACCTGGTTCCCCCGCTGCCCGCCCTTCCGCCCCTGGCCCATCCGCCAGCCAGAGCTGCTCACCGCTTCCTTGATGATCCTAGTGATGACGGCATTGGGCAGGTTTAAGTCCTCGGGCCTCTCCGCCATTGCCGCCGGCGCCGCGGCCCGCGCCTACGTCTCAAGCCTCTTCTTCAGGCCGCCAAGGCGTCCGGACTTCCCGCGTCGCCACAGTCTGACCCAAAAAGGCTTCCGTCACGCCCCACGTTGCCCACACTGTGTCCCACAGTGCCCCGCGCGCCATAGCCTCCCTCTTCACCCAGCCCCGCCTCCGCCTCGAGTCGCCCAAGCATCCGAACTTTCCACGTCGCTACGGTTTTGGCCCTTCCGGGCTTCCGTCCGACCCCACCGGGATCCAGCGCTCCTTCCCAGGTTCGTTTCCCTGCTTCTTGCCGCCACCATGTCTGGAGACTTCTCATCAGCTCAAGTATGGCTCACTGGAGCTTCCGTCCCTTCCCCACAGTGCTCTGCGCCGCTGCCTGGCAACGGCGCTGCCTGGCGGCTAGCGCGGGAGACGGAGGCGTGGACTGAGCGGACGGGGCGGGGCTCCTTCCGACGTGGAGCGGTGCCCCGCCTCCTCTCCCAGGAGGTCGGAGGGGTCACGTTTGCCGAGTGGGTTTCGGCTTTCTGGCGGTTTGGCGTGCACTTTGTTAGCGCGGGCCTCCGAGGCCGGACTCTTCCACGTCCCTCTTCTGGAACGAAGCGGGTATCTTCTTTCAATTCTGCGGGACCTGATGTTCATCTTTAATCTTTTCACCCCTCCCAAATTTGTAATAATTGCATTAAGGATAATTGTCCCCTAGAATTGTTGAACTCAAACTCCTTTGCCAGTACAGCGCTAACGCTGGGGACATAGAAATGGGCACAGGTAGTTCTCGGGCCTCAATTCGGGCTGGTCAGGTAACGAAAAGGCAGCAAGCAGCCGGTTGTAAGGGTAACGCGACATTGCATTCCATTAAAAAACAAACCCTGTTAAAATTGTATTTGTATTTTTCAGTTCATTGACTTACGCATCATACATATTTCGCAGTCAAAAGCTTTAGCATGGTTTTGCAGTGGCTCTTAAGTTGTATCATTTTCATGTTGTGTAGGTAGAAATTGTCTTCGATCCCACTGAGCGAGCAGGAATGCTTTTTTTTCTTGAAACATGCTGTCTCACGTCACCCTTAATTTTCCTGCTTTTTAAAAAAGAAAATTATTTATTTTGAGTAGTTTCTACAGGCAACGTAGGGCTGGTGCTCATGACCAGAGTTCAAGAGTCACATGTTCTACCTACTGAGCCAACCAGGCATCCCAATTTTCCAGCTTTTGACAGAGACATGAGTACAGAGAAATTCTTCCCTATTAGGAGAAAAACAACAGCAAACACGGTGATAAACGGCAACTGAAACTGCATTAGTTAGAGATTATAGGGTTTGTTGAGAGAATTCGCCATTTGGAGAGAACAGTTCTGGTTTAAAGATACCAGGAGACACTCCCCTCCATCCAATTGCTGTCTAGTTGGAATTGGGACCCCTGTGTTGTCAGATATTTTGATTTTTTTTTTTAAATTTTATTACGTTATGTTAGTCACCATACAGTACATCATTAGTTTTTGATGTAGTGATCCACGATCCATTGTTTTCGTATAACACCCAGTGCTCCATGCAGTACGTGCCCTCCTTAATACCCATCACCAGGCTAACCAATCCCCCCTCCCCCCTCCCCTCTAAAACCCTGTTTGTTTCTCAGGTCCATAGTCTCTCATGGTTCATCTCTCCCTCCAATTCCCCCTGCCCATTTTTCCCTTCCTTCTCCTAATGTCCTCCATGTTATTCCTTATGTTCCACAAATAAGTGAAACCATATGATAATTGACTTTCTCTGCTTGACTTACTTCACTTAGCATAATCTCCTCCAGTCCCATCCATGTTGATGTAAAAGATATTTTGATCTTTAAGAGGAGTCATAAATCTGAATACTGTGGACTATTTCCACTTAAAAAAGTGGCTCAAAGTGTAGGCCAAACAAAACGAGTCATAGGGCAGGTGCGATGCCATACCAATAATTCATTATCTTTGGTTTAATTTATAAGTTCTTTAGAACAGGGACTTATTTTGTTCATTACTGTTCTCTATGCCTGCAACACGTCCCGTCACATATTTGGTAGTCAATAAATGTGTTGAATAAAAGGAAGAAGAAATGGATACTGTCCTTAAAAAGGGGACCTAATGTCCACCTTTAATCTTTTCACCCCTCCCAACTTTGTAATAATCGCGTTAAGGACCAGGTGGTAGTGATTGCCTAAAATATTTCTAGAGAGAGAAAGATAATACTATTTATTGAGCCCCTATTATGTATCATACATAAAAGTACGTTATTTCTCTTAATGCTTCCACAATCCTACTTAGGGATTTCCTGTCCCCTCTTTATATGAGGAAACAAGCTGAGAGACGTGAAATCGCTTGCCTACGACCGTACAGCCAGTAAATGAAAAGCCAGAGGCCTCTGATGTAACTGTAAGTCTACTGATCTACTGTTGGAGCAAACCCATTCATTTCTGGTGGGTATTTAAGCTGCCTGTATGAGAATTGGAGCATATTGCAAAATGAAGCATGTTTTCCAAAGGTGTGAACCATCTAAAGCCATCTCAAGTACTTCTGTGATTATATTAGTTCTGATTTGATAAGGCTTTTTAGAGATGATGGTGTCTTCTCCCTAATGATTAATGAAGGGGAAAAAGAAAGGATGCTAATACTTATTTTGAACTATATGCCAGAACTTTTTTAAAAAATATTTATTTATTTGAGAGAGAGAGAGAGCATGATAGAGTGAACACAAGCAGGGGGGAAAGGTAGAGGCAGAGGGAGAAGCAGACTCCCCGCTGAGCAGGAAGCCCGACGTGGGACTCAGTCCCAGGACCCTGAAATCATGACCTGAGCCAAAGACAGATGCTTAACCGACTGAGCCACCCGGGCGCCCTTTTAATATCCAGACCTTTTAATATCCATTAACTAATCTTTGTAATGATCCTGTGAAACAGGCTTATCCTCATTTTGCAGATGAGGAACCTGTAGCTCAGATTGCTTAAGACCCAGGTCACTCAGCTACTAAATGGCCAAGTAGGAGACTTTATGAAGTTAGTCTGCCAAAAACTCTTGCCACTCTACTTCATGCTGAGATGTTTTCATACTTGGTTGTTATCCAGTTTTTTTTTTAATTTTAATTATAATATGGTCAACATATAGTGTTATAGTAGTGTCAGGTGTACAATATAGTGATTCAACAGTTTTATACATTTCTCAGTGATCATGACAATAAGAACACTCTTCATCCCCATCACCTATTTCACCCTCCACGCCCCTCCCCCCCACCTTCCCTCTAGTAACCATCAGTTTGTTCTCTATAGTTGAGGGTCTGTTTTCTGGCTTGTATCTTTTTTCCTTTGTTTTGTTTCTTAAATTCCACATGAGTGAGATCATATGGTATTTGTCTTTTCTCTGATTGACTTATTTCACTGCGCTATACCCCCAGCTCCATCCACGTTGTCGCAAATGGCAAGATTTCGTTCTTTTTAATGACTGAGTAGCTTGTTACCCAATTCTTAATTATCCTGTGACCATCATTTATGTATGTGGGTTCAACAGAAATATTTTATGCTTTGAGTCCAAATCAAGATCTGGACTGCATGGCTGATGTATAATACACTCTAATTGTGTGTTTTTTGTTACTTTAGAGGGCTAGAAAGCTGCAAGATTGGCTTTTGTCCTAAACCATTTGTAGCTATGGACTTACCAGATGAGAGCCAGTGGGATGAAACCACCTGTAAGTTGGCCATTTGTCAGCATCCACAATGCTGGGCCACGATCCGCCGTATTGAGAGGGGCCACCCTCGAATCCTGGGCTCCCCCTGTAAAACAACTCCAAATGATGAAGGTGAATTAGTCAGCCCTGCTTCTTCCTTACAAGATCCTTGAACTATTTCTGTTTGGCTCCTTTTGACAGATTACATGTTTTCTTCTGTTCTGTTTTCTCAGACAAACTCCCCGTGCTCACCATTGTAAACATAGCAGATTCCTGCATCCAAGCCAAGAGACATGCTCATCATCATTTATCAGGATTTACCTTCACCAAACCTCCCTCTTTACTGTGTCCAGGTTCAAAGCCTGACTCCAAATTCCAAGGCAGGTAAATTATCATGGAATCTTCCATTATTAGCCTCCTATCTCAAAATTCTGGGTTGATTTCCTTTACCCATGTAGTAGACTTTGAGAAAGCTGGGTTAAAACTAAAACACCAGTTCAGTTAGGGAAATGGTGACGAGGCAGTGGGACACAAAAGGAAAGCATTATCTGTGTTGTAGGAGCTGCTAAAATAGAGGTGTATTAGTTTGCTAGGGTCACTGTAACAAAGTACCCTCGACTGTGTGGCTTAAACAACACAAATTTATTTTTTCACAGTCTAGGCGTTAGAAATTCAAGATTAAGGTGTTGATAGAGTTGTTTTCTTCTGAACCCTTTCTTCTTGGCTTGTAGGTGGCCATTTTCTCCCTATGTCTTAACATGGTCTTCCTTCGGTGTGTCTTTGTCCTAATTTCCTCTTTTTTTTTTTTAAAGATTTTATTTATTTGAGAGAGAGAGAGAAGCATGTGTGGGAAGAGGGGCAGAGGGAGAAGCAGACTCTCCGCTGAGCAGAGAGCCCAGTGGATGTGGGGCTCAATCCCAGGACCCTGAGATCATGACCTGAGCCCAGTGCAGACGCTCAACTGACTGAGCCACCCAGGCATCCCATCCTCTTCTTCTTTTTTTTAAAAAAGATTTTATTTATTTGTCAGAGAGAAAGAGAGAGAGAGCACGAGCATAAGCAGGGGGAGCGGCAGGCAGAAGGAGAAGCAGGCTCTCCACTGAGCAGGGAGCCCGATACGGGATTCGATCCCAGGACCCTGGGATCATGACCTGAGCTGAAGGCAGCCGCTTAACTGACTGACTGAGCCACCCAAGCATCCCATCCTCGTCTTTTTTTTAAGTTTTTAATTTTAATTCCAGGATAGTTAACACGGAGTGTTATATTGGTTTCAGGTATATGATAGAGTGATTCAACCATTCTCTGTGTTAGTCACTGCTCATCATGATAAGTGTTTCTTAATCTCTTAATTTCCTCTTTTTAGTAAGAACACCAGTCATATTGGATTAGGGCCTGTCTGTATGACTTCATTTTACCTTAATTACCTCCTTAAAGACCCCATCTCCAAATACTGAGGGACTCAAACTCTGAGGTATTGAGGGTTAGGATTCAGTGTAAGAATTTGGGGGGCACAATTCAGCCCACCACGGGGGGTATCTCTTCAGCCTCTGCAGGTCGTCAGAACACTGTGTCCACACACACTATCTTTCTTATCCTTTATTTTTAGGTATGAAACTATTTGTAAGCTTTCGAAGGCAGAAGCAATGGTTTCCTTTTGAATCTCCTACAAAGCCTAGGCATACAGTTAGTGCTTGTTGATACGGGAAACTAAGGGCCTGGGTGGGATCTACAGAAAACTTAGACTTGTAACATTTAGAACTCCTGTGGTTTGGAACCAAGGCATGCCTAGTGGCCTTGTACCAGTTCCTTTTCTCCTGTTTGATGTAAAGCAGCCTTTGGTGGTTTCCTTTGGCTAAAGACAGGATGGGAAAGGGTAGGACTGCTTTCTGGTTCTCTAGGACTTGAACCTTGGGAAGAAGGTAGCTTCTCCCAGTCAGGTCCTATGAAAGCAAAGACCATGACCTCATTCGTGTAGTCACTCATTGAATTCACAAATGTATTTTAGTGGGGATCACTTTGCTGGGCTCTGGGGATTCAGTGGTAAACAAGATACAGTCTTTACCCCCAAAGGGCTTTCAGCCTTGCTGGGGAGGACAAGAACTGTCCCGTGTGATGAGCTTGATGAGAGGGCCCCCGCGGGGGTGTGGAAGCACATGGGAAGGGTTCCTCACCCAGGGCACTGTCCTCTGTGGACGTGGAACCTGCACCTGTATACTGAAGTGTGAGCAGTCTGGCGAAGTGGGGGTTGCAGATGGGAGGTGGCCACGAGGAGAGTTCTGGGCTGCGGAAAGAGCATATGCCAAGGCCTGGAGGCAAGAGGAAGTTCTTTCGATGTCAGGAGAAGGGCTCATTGTGCGTGGAACATAGAGCAGGAATGGGGGAGTGGTCAGAGCTGAGGCTAGGGAGGTGGAGTAAAAAGCAGTGGCCTATGGCACGTGAATCAGCCTAAGGAGTTGGGTCTCTTTTTTTTTTTTTTTTTTAAAGATTTTATTTATCTATTCATTAAAGACAGAGAGAGAGAGAGGCAGAGGGAGAAGCAGGCCCCCAAGGAGCAGGGAGCCCGATGCAGGACCCAATCCCAGGACCCTGAGACCATGACCCGAACCGAAGGCAGACGCCCAACCATCCGAGCCACCCAGGCGCCCAGGAGTTGGGTCTTTATCTTACACTTCTTCGCCATATGTATTCATTCCTACACTTGACATGGCTTTTAAAAAAATATAGTAACAAGTGATATGAAAATGTAAGGGGACAGTATTCCTTTTTTTTTATTGTGGTAAATATACATAGTGTGAAATTTACCATTTTAATCGTTTTTAAGTGTATAATTCTGTGGCATTAAATACATTCATAGCGTTGTGTCACCACCATCCATTTCTAGAACTTTTTCATCAACTCAAACAGGAACTCCTTACCCATTGAACAGTAACTCCCCATTCCCTCCTCCCTCCAGCTCCTGTTAATGTCTATTCTACTTTCTGTCTGTATGAATTTGCCTATTCTAGGTACCTCATATAAGTGGAATCCTACAAAATTTGTCCTTTTGTGTTTAGCTTCTTCTTTTTTTTTTTTTAAAGATTTATTTATGTATTTATTTGACAGGGAGAGACACAGCAAGAGAGGGAACACAAGCAAGGGGAGTGGGAGAGGGAGAAGCAGGCTTCCCCCCGAATCAGGGAGCCCGATGCGGGGCTCGATCCCAGGACCCTGGGATCATGACCTGAGCTGAAGGCAGACGCTTAACGACTGAGCCACCCAGGCGCCCCTTAGCTAGCTTATTTCACTTAGCATAATGGCTTCAAGTTTCATCAATATTGGAGCATATATCAGAATTGCATCCCTTATTAAGGCTGAAAAATATTCCATTGTGTGTAAATACTATGTTTGGCTTATTTAACATGCTTTGAACATCTACATCAAGGGTTACTCAGTCAACTTTTATTGATAGTGACATAACTGTCTGTAGTTGGAGAGGGGCATAGGCTCTGAAATCAGTTTGATGCAACAAAGAGTTGTGGAGTGTTTACAGTGTGCAGTGTCTGGGAGCTGTTCCATAACAAAGAAACACAACTTAAGGACATGGGGACACCCTACATTCATTTGGTAAGTATTAAGCCCCAGGTCTTCTGTGGATAAGCAGAAGGCTTTTCCTCAGAGCACTAACTGCCATCCCCGTAGCTCTTTTGTATCTCTATGTCATGTTTGGAAACTCATTTTTTAGGCCTCGGGAAGATTTACCTGACAAAGATTTAATCGACCATCCTGATAGATCTCCTAAAGTAAATCACAGATTAAAAAAGGTACTTCTTCAGCATTTTCTCTTTACTAGTGGGAATAAAATACTTGCCTCTGTATACCATTCAGGATGACCATGATCTGAATAATGACAATGATAACTATCTAATATTGGGCCCTTAAGTATATGCTGGGCTTTGTACTAAGCCTTTACGTGCTATACTGTCTCCAGAAATCCCAGACGCCAGTGGGATCGATGGTAAGACTTTTCTGTCTGTATCCTGCAAAGAGCATGTTCAGCTACTAAGTAAACCCTGTCATCTCATAATATGGGGAAATTAGAATGCTGGACTGTCACACCTAAAATGTGCCTTCAGGTCATCTATTCTGATGACTATCCAACTTTTTAGCTGCTATGACCTACAGTAAAAAATACATTTTGCAACAAAATAGCATAAAACAATCCTTACCATAATTATGAGTAATGCACTCTGATATTTTCTGTCCTATTCTATTTTACTTTTTTTTTTTTTTTAAGACTGAGAGAACACGCATGAGCAGGGGAGGGACAGAGGGAGAGGGGGAAAGAATCCTAAGCAGGCTCCACACTCAGCACTCAGCAAGGAGCCCAATGCGGGGCTCAGTCTAACGACCCTGAGATCATGACCTGAGCCAAAATCAAGAGTCAGACGCAGGGCCGCCTGAGCCACCCAGGCGCCCCTCTATTCTACTTCTAAGCAATGTAGGCTACAGTTCACAAAAGTTGGTCCCATGACCTATGAATTAGTTGCAGTTGCAATTGAAGAACATTACTGTGGTCTGTCTCTTATGTCTTACAGTTGAGAAAACTGAGGCCCAGATAAGGAAGTGATTTGCTAAAGCACATAGCTAGTTAGAGGCCGAGCTAAATTAGAGTTTAGGAGGAAAAGCCCTTCTACTTATCTACCATAAAGAGAGATTTACTCTTCTTTGCAGTCTTACGGATGCCTTTTATTTTTTTCAAGAGATACTTTACCTTTCACTGTCACATGGTGGAGAGTATAAGGGACAGAGAGAGGGTAGATGTGTTTGAATGGATGAATGAACAAATCACTCTCCTCTTTGACCTCTTTAGAACAAGGGGTTAGATTAAAATCGTTTTAAGATAATTATTTGAATAGCTAGTACTTGCAAATGGTTCAAAATTCAAAAAACATGAAAGGGTTTACGGTGCAAAGAAGTCTCCCCTAGTCCCCCAAGCCCTTCAGTTCCTTTTCATAGGACAACGCTATTTTTTAAAAAATTTATTTATCTCTTAGGGTCGGGGAAGTGAGCACGCAAGCAGTGGGGAAGGGCAGAGGGGGAGAGAGAGAATCTCAAGCAGATTTCCTACTGAGCTCAGGAGCTCAGAGCCCGAAATGGGGCTCAATCCCAGGACCCTGGGATCATGACCTGAGCCAAAATCAAGATTCGGTCACTTAACTGACTGAGCCACCCAGGCGCCCCACAGCAATATTTTTGTTAGTTTTTGTTTTTGTTTTTGTTTTCTTGTTCCCTGTATCCTACCAGGGGTAGGGACTAGATCATTTATAAGGTTTCCTTGAGCACCACTGTTCTAATATCTTAAATGTCTGAACGTGAAAAGTGTTGTGATCTTAACTTTTATGTAGATGCCTTTAATTATAGACAGGCAGTAAAAGCAGAAAACTGGCTTCTGTCCCTACCAATTCCCTCCCAGTTCCCAAATTCTGTTATCTGCAGGGGATCTAAGTGTTTGGAGTGGAGTAGGCAGAATGAGTGCATTCCCTTAGGCAAACCCCAAGTTCCCCTCTAGGGGATATGGGGTGGGGAGTTGCTAAATGATGTCACAGGGGGAGGCAGAGGAGACTATTCACTTAAAATGCTCACTCTTGCAGAGTACTGTACTGGTGTCTGGTTTCTTAGGGCATTGTTATGAAGACAATCTGGGGATGAGAAATGTCTTTTTGTCATCTTCTGCACCAGCATACCCTTTTCATTACCATGGTAATTCAGTTCTTAGCCTGTTCTGAATACCATCAGGAGCTGGTACCTTCAAGCCACATATAGGCTTTACATCTTTCTCTTAGCTTTCAGTGCTGAATTTGAATGAGACCCACCTTCCCAGCCCTCAAGATGTTAGAAATATGGTTGTAATCTGGATCCCAGAACAACCAGAGAGGCATGTGAGGTGAGTATTGTGTCCAGAACTTGGGAGCCTTCTGCCCTTACGTTCTGCAAGTCCCTCCTGCCCTGCGCAGGCCTCCTATTTGTGATCTCCTTTTTAGCCACCTCATTGCAAGTAACAGGAGGCCAACTAGAGAAGAAGGTCATGGTCTCTTGTATTTGCTTCCTGCTTCACTGGGGTTCTATTTAATGCACTTTGTGCTTCCTGCGTTGGGGCTTCTCTACATCAGATCCTACATGGCATTAAGTAACAGGCAAGATAGGGCCTATAGATTTGTGAGGGCTAAGAAACAGACGCTTCCTGACGATCAGTTTTTCTTTTCCTTCTTTTTTAAAGATTTTATTTATGTATTTGAGAGAGACAGATAGTGAGAGAGAACACAAGCAGTGGGGAGGGAACACAAGCTGTGGGGAAGGACACAGGGAGAGGGAGAAGCAGACTCCCTGCTGAGCAGGGAGCCCCATGCTTGCCGGGCTTGATCCCAGGACCCTGAGATCATGACCTGAGCTGAAGGCAGGTACTTAACAGACTGAGCTACCCAGGCGCCCCTATCAGTTTTTCTTATTAGCCATCCCCAGCTAGTGAAAACATTTTGAGTGAAGCGCGTGAATCTTTGGTCCCAGCCCCAAGGCCTAGCGCAGTGGCACAAGATGAATAGCCTGTAGGACTTGTGTACAAAGCAGAAGGGTCATTGGGTGAGGGCCCAAAGGCTTGATAATACTGATAACCACTGGAAGAAGGTGTTTGGTTTTTCTTTCATGAATGCTAAGGCTTTTGGATTCTTGTTAAGTGACTATGTAGATTGGATGTGATTTAAGAATTTCTTCTTACTTGATTTTTTAATTATCCTGTCAGTGCTTATGCGTGTATATATATGTATACATATATATATATGTATATATATATTATATAAACAAAAAACTCCTAGAGGTTTACTTCCTTTCCTGTAAAAAAAAGCCCAGATTTGGGTGGATCAGGGCTAGTACCTCAGCTCCACGTGTTCATCAGAAACCAGAACTCCTTCGGGCTCTCTGGTCATCATCCTTAGCCCGTGGCTTTCATTTTCTAAGGTGTCTCATGGGAGCTTTGAAGGTCTAAGTTGACGGCTAGTGCTCCAGCCATCATATACGTGTTCCAGGCAAGGAGGTGGAAGATGACGGAGCAAAAAATACTTGAGCACCTCCTCTGTGCTAAGCAGTGAGAATCCAGTGAAGAACCAAATAGACTTGCTCCCTGTCCTCCTAGAGTCTTGTGGTGGTGGTGGGGGGTGGTGGGAGGGGTGGGTGGGTTGGGATTCAGGCTTTACAAATATCACCATACCAAAGTATATAATTACTAATTTGGATTAATGCTATGAAAGCAAATAACTGGGTTGTAGGAGAGAATGGCAGGGAACCTAATGTAGATGTGAGGTTAGGTCTTATTTCTCACAGCTTCTGGGCAGTTGGTTCCTCCAGGCTTCCAAGCAGCCATCTTTGAGTACTGAAGAGAGGATAGAAATCTCCATGGTCATCATTCACAAATACCCTTGGTGCTTCTGTTTGAGATGTCTGGGAATAAATTGTGATTGTTCTTATTTCAAGTCCAGCTGAGAAGAAGCATATTCTTCCCAGCCAGGACTGGATGAAGAGAAGAATGAAATCTACAGGGGTAAGTTTGATGTTTTGGTCAAACCTTTATGAGATTACTCTGTAGAATTTTGTTTTTCCTTTCAGGTACTTTCCCCCTTCCCCCATTCTTTTTAAATGAATAAAACTTGCAAAAGAAAACCCCTTTTAAGGAATAATTACCAAAGCATTTTCTATTGAGAGACTCTCTTCCCTACCCACTCCCTGTAGGAAGGTGAAGAGCATCTTGAAGAAAAGTTAGGAGGAAGCTTTGGATATTCAGGGGGAGTTTTTGACAAATTCCTGGTGTGATAGAAAGAGAGCTTCAGTGGACTAGGGGTTATAATGGACTTGGGTTTCTCATCCTTATGCCACCACTTATGGGTAAATGTAACCTTGGGTAAGTAACAGAGCTGGAAGGTTGCTACAACCATGAGAGTAGTGTCTTGGTCCACTTTGTTCATTGCTGAATCCCCAGTGTGAGCCCTGCACCTGGCACATAGTTGGCCAATAAATATTTGTTCAGTTTTGCTCAGTGAATGAATTAATAACCTTTTTGGGAAAAAAACCAAAGCAATGAATCCCTGTATGATCTGAATTCAACAATGGGGTGGGGAGCCAGAGAGGGAAAATATGGTGACCTTCATAGTGCAAAGGAGGGGTTGCTGCTGGAGTGGGTCTGGAAACAGGGAGTTTGGCATGCCAGGGTTATGTTGGGAGGCTGGAATGTTGATGGGAAGGAGTGGCACTTTCCATTGTTGCTTTTCTAGAAAGACAATTTTCGCTGTGGAAAGCAGAAAACAGAAACACAGCTGGGACCTCCAGGGATGATTGTGCCTCCCCCCTCACCAATACACTTTTTTGAGCAACTAAACGCAGAGTCCATACCTTTCTGGAACCAATTTGACGTGTTACCTCAGGATCTACTGAAGGAGTAAGTATCATGTAAGCCTGTGGGAGAGCCAGGGGACCTGCTCTTCTCTGAAGCAGAGAAGGCACTAAGTCACATGCTCTTCCTGAGTAAGGAGGGGAGAAGAACTGTCCCCTCTGCTTGTTCAGTGAGTTCGGAGACTTACCAATGTACAGTGATGACGGTAATGACCACCATTTAGCAAGTACTTACCACTTGCCCGGCCCTGCGCTATAGAAGCACATTACGTCTATTCTCTTGTTTTGTTTTGTTTTTCAGATATACAGTCATCTTTATTATAATTCATAAATACATTATAAACAGACCTGGATCTTTAATAAGACACACTTAGGATCTGATAGGCTTCTGTTTTCCACTCAGTTATGTAGTTAGAAAACCCAGTTTACTTGAGAATGGTAGAAGTAGTGTCTTAGTTTCCTTAAGAGAAGTTTTCTCCTCATAGGCATTCTGGAATCTTTGGGCTTGTGGGTCAAAAGACCAGACTGTTTTAATAGACATGCCCATGTTCAGTGCTGTCTGCATTCCTCAAATTTCAATGGGCACCTGTCCTATAGAACATTCAACTTGTTCCCCAAATTTAGTATAAAGTGCAGTTTTAAAAAGGGGTCAAGGGGCGCCTGGGTGGCTCAGTCGTTAAGCGTCTGCCTTCGGCCCAGGTCATGATCCCAGGGTCCTGGGATCGAGCCCCGCATCGGGCTCCCTGCTCTGCGGGAAGCCTGCTTCTCCCTCTCCCACTCCCCTTGCTTGTGTTCCCTCTCTCACTGTCTCTCTCTCTGTCAAATAAATAAATAAAATCCTTTAAAAAAAATAAAAATAAAAATAAAAAGGGTCAAATGTGCCCAAGCTTCCAAGCTTCCAGGCTTATCCTATAAAAACAGCATTTATCATTCACTTTACCAACTCTCCCTGCCAAATAAAGGACCCCAAAGGATAAGTGTCAACCGCCAATGTTAGGTGAGGCTCCTCTTCTCTTCTCAAATCAATTTATTTGGAATCCTGAGCAATCACAGCCAACTTCAATGGAGGGCTGCAATCTCTCTCAAAAAGCCTATTTTCTTATTTGAACCTCTACTAGGCACTATTACCCTCTTCTTCTCCTCCTTCTCCTTTTTCTTTTTAAAGTAAGCTCTATGCTCAACAAGGGGCTTGAACTCATGACTCTGAGATCAAGAATTCCATACTCCGCTGACTGAGCCAGCCAGGAGCCTTCACTCTCTTCTTTTTATAAACGAGTTATGGATAAGTGGGAGGCAGAAGGGCAGTGTGGTTTGGAGTGAGACAGCCTTTGGATTTTGCATTGAAACTTCCCAGTTTTGTGCACTTGGGTAATTTATCTAGCATCTTTATGCCTCATTCCCTCGTTTGCAAAATGGGGATAAGAACGCCTGTCCTCAGCTAATTGAAAGCTGTTGCCCGATGAGCACCTATTGGCTTAGGTCTTTTTAGGCCCACAGTGGAAATTTATTCAAATTTGGAGCCCTTTCCATGCCTTTTTCCTCAGCCACGCTCTCCAAGAAGAACTGTTGCTGACTGGCTGTCTCTGTCCCCTCCAGCCTCTTACCTGATGAAGGGAAAACTATGCCTTCCCTGGAGATGAAGACACAATTGGCCATGATGAAGAAGAAAGCTCCCCTGGAAAAGAGCCGACCCGACAGTGCCATTTCTGCTAAGATGTTCTTATCCATACACCATCTCACCCTGCAGGTGAGAGCTAGGGAGCCTCGGAGACAGAGGTCTAGATGCAAATCCAGACTCATCTCTCTTCAAGGCTGGAGGAGTTGACGTTCTCTTTCTTCTTTCTCTCTACCCTTCCACGCTGGACCCAAGCCTCACAGAAGGGCTGGGCTATATGTAGGCGAAAGCAAAGCACGGGGAGGGGTTTGAGGAACATTCTGTTTCTCCTGCACTTTGTTCCCCGCTCCGGTTCCTCTCTCCAGAGCCCTGCTACAATGCTGCGCGTACCTGGTTCTCAAACAGTGCTCGTTGGCTATGTGGGTACCTACCTGCATTTGAAGGGTATGTCTTGGGAAAAGGAAACACCTTCAGTAGAGCTTTTCCTCTTTGTCTTTTCTTTCTTTTTTTTCCCTCCAGAGACCAGCATTGAGATATCCTAGACATCTGAAGAAATTATATTACACCCCCAACATAGAAGGTAGGTTTTCTGGTGGATCTGGCCAGATCCTCAGGTACTGTCCCCCCCGTCAGCCCACAGTTCTCATACTTGGTCTGGGTCCCGGTTTGTTATGTTTGTGGCCACAGTCATGCAAGGTCCCGTGTGGAACTCGGGAAACTGCCGTTTCAGGAGGCAGCCCCCCTCCTCCACCACAAAAGGTTTGGTTCTGACAGAGTGGGTGTCACTGTTGTGGAGCAGGGCCCAGCAAGCAGCCCCCGGGGAAGGTGGGCAACGCCAGGGAGAAGAGGATTGAGCCTGTGCTCTGGTCACCAGGTCACAAGAAGCAGCAGCAGAGGAAGGTGAAAACCCCACCGAAGAGACAGGTAGAGTGGCCGTGAGGGAAGCCGGAGGACCGGCTGGGATGGGCCACGGGGTGCAGCCTGGAATGGGAAGGGGTGGAGGAGGTGCGAGTCTCCCTGTTCTCCGTCTGGTTCTAGATACAGAGTTCCTGTCTGCTTGCAGACACTAACTTCCTTCTTTTAGACTCTTTTTGAAACGTTTTCTTCACTTCCAAAGGTCCTAATTCAGTTCCTCCTCATGTGGGTTTCAGGAGGCTAAAAAGAAATCCAAGAGTGATCCAGGGAGCCAGGACATTTTGCATAAATGTTCAGGTGCCGTGGTGTGTGGCCCACGCTATGGTAAGGAGAATATGGGTTTGGGAGGGATGGGATCTCAGGACGTAGCTGAGGACGGGAAAAGCCGCACACGTCTGTCATTTTGGGACCTGCCTTCATTAGGCATTCACAGTTCTCCTCGGAATGTTCTGGCTTGGCTGGGCTGCCGTGCATCATCTTTCCATCAAATATTTACTAAGGAAGCAAGCTGGGCCAGATGTCTGCTTCATGTGGGTGTTTGAGAGATGACCATGAGCATGAGTCAGAGTCATTTTTCCTCAGGTCTTACTTTAGGAAAGATGGAGTGGTTTGAGAATGAAGAGCAAGCCATGAAGCAGGAAAGAGCCAGGGCCCCTGTCTGGCCCCAAGAGGGTTCTAAGGAAGCAGAGTCCAGGCTCCCTCGCTTCCCAGCCACAAGTTAGTTCCTGGAGGCTCAGGTTGAGGTCAGCACATTATCTAGACCCCTCTAGGAGGCAGGTGGCCAATTCTTGACAGGCAATTCTTTTCCTGTGGTGTTCATGCTGAAGACGAGAATAGGTAGCTCCCGTTTTTGGAATCCTAATCACGTGCCTGAGCTGAAAGATATCCTTACCCTGGTCCCTCTGATGTTGCTCAGTTTGAGCGTAGACAAAAAGAAAGAAAGAAAGGGAGGGAGAAAGAATCCTCCTAAACCTTAGGAGCTTCTTCGGCCCTACTCAGAGTGGACCTTGTTGACTGCTTCCTCATCAGAATTCGCTCTCCCCCTCCTAGGGCAGTGAGAGGGCTCAGGTGAGATGTTTCCTCAGAAGAATGCTCCTCTCTCGGTTTATTTCCCATCCCACTGAGCTCTCAGATGCCAACAGTGGCCCCTGACCTGCAGAACTAAGAAGCTTCCTGACATTCACATGGGAGGTAGACAAAACCAGGGCTGTAGCCCAGGGTGAGGCTGACAGGTCCAAGGTTAGCACTCCATCCAGGGTGATCAGCACTCCCCTGAATTCATTCAGGTGCTTTTCATTCCTCTTCCTGATGTCTCCAATAGGAGCAGATTTGCTTGGGTGACCGGGGTGCCTTTTTGAATTATGTTCTTGGAGCAGTGGCCTGTCCTCACTGGGTTGAGAAAGGCCTTATGAAGAGTTGATTTTTGCATTGTATCTGGAATGTGTGAGAGTCTTTCTGATACGGAAGAGAATTCCAGAAGTGGGAATAGCCTGTTCGGGTGCACCTAGGAGGAGCATGGCTGCACAGGGAACACGGTGGTCCATCGTGGCTGTGGGTTATGAAAGAGACGGTGGTAAAGGGCCAGGCTGAAGAGGTAGGCAGTAGCTTGTATAGCTTGCTAAGATGTTTGACCATGGTCATGGTGCTCCACCCCCTGACCACACACTGAAATCAACTGAGATTTTCTTTTTTTTCTGAGAAAGCGAGAGAGAGAGAGAGAGAGAAAGAGAGAGAGAGTATGAGAGTGTGAGCAGGGGCCAGAGGGAGAGGGAGAGAGAGAATCATAAGCAGGTTCCACGCCTCCAGCGCAGAGTCCAATGTGGGGCTCAGTCTCATGACCCTGAGATCATGACCCTGAAATCATGACCTGACCTGAAGTCGAGTCAGCTGCTTAACTGACTGAGCCACCCAAGTGCCCCAACTGAGGAGCTTTTAAAACCCAGATACCCAGGACGTACCCCACACCTATTTAATCAGAAGTTCTGGTGTTGGGACCCAGGCCTCAGTGTTTTCCAGAACTCCTAGTGCTTCAAGTGTGCAGCTAAGGTAAGAACCAGGCTGGTAGGGAGCCAACGGAAGTGTTCAGCAAGGGAGTTCCTCAACTGGCTTTGCCTTTTTGCATAACACCTCGGGTGGCAGCTTGGAGGATGTTCTCTTCTTTTTTTTTTAAAGATTGACTGATTGATTTGACACAGAGAGAGAGCCCAGGAGCACAAGCAGGGAGAGTGGCAGGCAGAGGGAGAGGGAGAAGCAGACTCCCCACAGAGCAGGGAGCCCGATGTGGGGCTCGATCCCAGAACCCCGGGATCATGACCTGACCTGAAGGCAGACCCTTAACCGACTGAACCACCCAGGCACCCCGGAAGATGTTCATTTAGAGAAAGGGAATTGAGAAAGGACAAGATGAGTGCATTTAAGGACTCGCTGGGGAAACAGCTGATGCAGAAGAATCAGAGAACTAGAGCTTTTGGAAGGAAGGAGTTTCATTTTCAGAAGCCAGTATGGGGACATTAGGGTTGGTACAAGAAGGTAAGAGGAGTCTTCATTAACCAAAAACATAGGGTCAGGGTTTCTTTTGCTGCTATGATGTGCAGATACCTGCCCCTTGGGTTTCTTGGAGGAACCCTAAGTCTTTTTTGTTTTTCCCTAAGTCTTTTAACATACCCTTGACCTTAATCTCAAATTCTGTGATAGATGTGGTCCCAGTCCCAGGTGAACAGAGCCACAAAGAGAACTCAGAGGCCCAACTCCCTTTCACCTCCTCTAACCTGTCTTGTCCAAGATGAGGAGTCATTTGTAGGCTAGGGGTCAACTAGAAGCCCAACAGTGGGATATGAAATAACAGTAAGAATTGAATTGAATTGACTTCGTGGTCACTAGGTCACAGAACTCTACTAAGTCGGAAAACTGACAAAAAGCATCCACAGCGGACGAAGTCAGAAGGACCCAACTTGGAAAAGGTAAGAGCACCAGAACCATTCTGCTAGGGCCCTGTTTCTGTTACCTGTTACTGTTTAACACACGATGTCAAAGCTGAAACCACAGTGGTTGGCCGTTCCTTGGGATTCTGAGGGGTGAGTGGACAGTTTTTCTGGTGTTGCTTGATGTCACTCATGCACCTACCTTCAGCTGGCGACTGGGGTGGGGCTGTTAGCCAAATCGTCTTAGTTCTCTTCCATGAGGTCTCTTCATTGTGCCTTGTTTGGGTTTCTTGATAGTATGGTAATCTCGTGGAAGCACTTCCTTGAGAGATGGGGCTGGAACTGGAACAATGTCACTTCTGCCACATTTCATTGGTCAAAAAACCACAAGTCCAGGGGTGCCTGGGTGGCTCAGTCATTAAGCGTCTGCCTTCGGCTCAGGTCGTGATCCCAGGGTCCTGGGATCAACCCCGCGTCGGGCTCCCTGCTCAGCGGGAAGCCTGCTTCTCCCTCTCCCGCTCCCCCTGCTTGTGTTCCCTCTCTCGCTGTTTCTCTCTCTGTCAAATAAATAAATAAAATCTTAAAAAAGAGAAAAAAAGAAAAAAAAATCTTTTCTTTCTTAAAGTCTTGTTTCAAGTTTCCTTACACTTACTCTAATGAATTTCAGGGTTCCACAAGGAGGCCACAGATGGAATACTCTGAGAATTATCTGGAGTCCTTCCCTGATAAGGATGGTAAGTTACTAGGGTGGAGAGACCTTAGTAAGTCACTCAGGCCAGTGAGAACTGAACCTATGTTGACAAGGATGGTTCACCTCCCTGGAGGCCATAGTCCTCATCCCTCAGAAGGGTCCTAAAGACACCCAGCCCTTCCTTTTCTGTCCTCCATTTGTCACAGTTGGGAGAGGGCTGCAGGTGCAATTAATGGCTGGGTCTTCTTTTAGATCCTGAGTTATCCAAGATAGAACCCTCTAACAAGGACATCAGCGCTCAGGAAGAGGTTGTGCCGGAATCCCGAGAGAGGAGCTCAGAGGACCTCTTAGACGATACATCTAGAAGAGGGTGGAACCCTGAGCTCAAACTCCTGAGGATACTTCAGGCCACTGATGATGAGGATGAGGAGAACCAGCTCTGTGGGTCACAGAGTGAAGAGTCGTATGGGATTTCACAGGACAGTCTTACTTCAGAGCAGGATGCTTGGAATGCCAAGGACAGTGACCTTGGACATAAGGACAGAACGGAGAGGGGACTTCTGCTCCCGGGAGCCTTTACCAGGGCCTGACTGTAGGAATTCTGCTTTCTTCATTCACTTCTCCTTACCTCTAAAATCAGTGAGGGAGAAAAAGCCTCCCCCTTCTTAAACTGAGATTGTTTCTCTTTCATTAGGGACAGAATAATTTTAGTGATTAAACACAACTGCTTAAGGAAAAGACTCATTCTGTTTCTGGGAGGAGGGGAGAGATGTTTCTGCCATGTGTTTTCTGGGTCACTTTTATCTCCCCTCTGAAGCTCTGAAAGGTTTCCAGTTACAGGAAGATGAGTTTTGGGGCACCCGGCTAGCTCATTTGGTAGAGTGTGCAATTCTTGATCTTGAGGTTGTGAGTTCCAGCCTCACATTGGGCATAGAGGTTACCGGAAAAAAAAAAGGGGGGGGCGGAGATGAGTTTGGCCTGTGGGAACCCCTACTGTGTTCTAGATTTTCCTCTCATTCTCTGGAAATGGTTTTTTTGGGGTTGGCACCCAATAATCACTTTCAAATAGTATATGTATTAACCTGAAAGAGTCTGAAGCTCCAGCTTATAAATTACTGAGTCTGTGGGAATGTTTCAGTGATGCTCATAAAGACTCAGAATTTCAGAGTCTCAGGGGACCTTGAATTTGGTTTTTGGAAGGATTTTTTCCCCGTGTTTTTGTCCTTAAAGTTTTTAATATAGAAAATTTTCAAAATTACCTAAAAGTCAGGAGAATAATATCGTGGAAATCTCAGGTACCCAGTAGCTTAGATGCGGGCAGTGAAGGCCCCTGCCCTGGGCCCCTGGTCCGTGAGCTGCTGTCAAAGCAGCTGGAGCCCATTATTCTCACCAGCTCTGCACCCAGGGTCAGGTCTCCTTCCCAGAAGTGGGAGCTGGGTGGAAGAAGAGAGCCCAGACCATTGGTGGTACTCACTAGCACTTAGCCTCAGCTACCAGCAGCTGGGGGAGGATGAGAAATGATGACATCCTGTCCTTCCTGAGGAGACCAGCCCTCTGCCTTGGAGCTGGGAGGGGGAGCCCTGTGTTCTTGGGCAGTAGCAGTCCGGAGTCGTTTCTGTCTCACCGAAACTGGGGTGGGGACGGGGAGAGCACGGCTCTAGGGTCACATAGCAGACTCAGTTCCTACCGAGCTTTTGTAGATTCTCTTAAACAATGTGCTGTATGCTCTTAGGGCCATTTTCAGAGACATAAACATATTTTTAAAAATTATTTTCACCAGTTTCATTGGACAGCAGTCTGCGAACGTCTTACACTCTTATGCCGGAAGTTAAACTCAGGACTGGGCCTGACATCTTTTTTATTTTTTTATTTTTTAAGATTTATCTATTCATTTAGAGAGAGAGCACACAAGCGGGGCGAGGGGCAGAAGGAGAGGGAGAGACTCCCAAGCTGACTCCTTGCTAAGCTCGGAGCATGGGGCTCCGTCTTTGTGAGATCATGACCCGAGCCAAAATCAAGGGTCGGCCGCTCAACCGACTGAGCCACCCAGGTGCCCCCCTGACATCTTTTTATAAGAGAAACTTATCCCTCATCAATTATTTGGTTCTGCTAAGTACAGTTGTACAAGGAAAGCAGATTAAATGTTAAATCTTTTTTAACGTTGTGTCAAAACAGACCAAATTAGAAAGCTAAAACTGCTGCCTACTTGTTCCTTTCTCCCAAGCCAAATCAAAATTATATATGACATCATTTGTGTTACTAGGCTGAACTATACTTAGCTGAATCTTGATAGTGAGAGGAATCCGAGAGGTGTCATCTGGGCTGTTTTTCTGCAAATAATTATGTCTCGAATGTACATTACATTGTAGAATGATTTGTGTGGGTTAACTTAAAAATGACACCTTTTTTCAACTGCTTGGTCTTGCCTCAGACCTGTCCACTCAGGCAAACCCAATTTCCAGTGGTCAGTAGTGAGGCTGAGGAGGGGGCAGGGCTGACCTTTCATTTGCTCATTTTATCTGAAGACTCAAAGAGAAATTCTAACTATTACTGATACAACTACGTACTTAGTTAAGCAACTGTTAGAAATTGGCACATTCTTTTCAGTTTCGTTGATGAGTACAAAGTTACTTTTGAATCATGACATATTTTGAATGAGAAGATGTTTGCTATTTGAACACTGGCCTTCGCAATCGCTTCTCGGCCTTTTGGCTAAGATCAGGTGTGAACACTGGCCTTTTGCTTCTGTTTTCGAAGGGAGGAAAACCATTTGTGGGCTGAAACCTGTTTCTCCTCTGTTATACCAATCCCTCAAATCGCAAACAGAATTTAGGACAATATAATCTGCATGCCACATTACAGTCTTCAAGGCAGTTTATACCCACTATTTCGGTTGGTTCTCTGGCCGACTCTATAGATAAATGTGGATTGTCTCCATTTTATAGATTAGAAGACTGAGGCTCAGAATTTAGGGCTGATGATAACTCATTCGGGGCCTTAGTGAATTAGAAAAAAAAAAAGGCATCCTTTAAGACACTTTACTACCTGTTGAAAATTCCCTCAAAACAAATCTACAATGATTACAATATGAGCGGCAACCCTAGAGTTGGTCCACAACCTTCACCATAGGACCTGGAGGGCTTACTGGAGAGGTGAAGTCATTTGCCAGAAATCTAAGGCCAGCAAGGGAAGGGGGCTGGGCTTAGAACCTGGCTCCTTGCTCCTCTCATCCACTGAACTCTGATGCCTCTCTGATTCCCTCTCTTTAATGCACGGCGGAGCCTGGGACAGTCTTCATCTGAAAGGAAGGATGAGACCACGTAGAAAAGAACCGACTGAGGGGAAGGAGTCCTCATGAACACTTTGCATTAGCCTCCCAATGTTCTGAGAGAAGAGGAGCCAGGTAACTGTTGCTAACTGCCATTTCCTCACCATCTGTGCCATGGGCATCAGGAGAACTAAGGCCCAACAGCCAGGAGGCTCTAGCTAGAGTTGCTTGGAGATCCGCTTTACACATTTAAGCAGACAAGAGGTCTTAGGACTTAGCTAGTTGGACGATTGTCCTGGATCCTTATAAAAGGCTCTGGCTTCTTTTCTTCTTTTCTATTGTTCTTTGTGATCCTTACTAGTGGTAGGCCACTGTGTTTGGGTCACCATGTTTTCTGAGCACACTTCCCCATGACACCTGGCTTGGTTTGACTTGTGTGTGAAAGCAAAGTAAGTGGAAGAGTCTTCAGACTGTCTGTGTCCACAGTCTCCTCCCTGTGGGGCCAGCGATTCCTTTGTTTAGGTATTGGTCCTGACATCTGCGCTAACAGACTCTGTTCTTCATTGTTTCTGGGTTACAGTAAACTCCCTTTGATGGGATGGAGTCAGGGTTTCAGCCAGGGTAGCAGTGACCCTTTAAAAAATCCGTTTTGGGGTGCCTGGGTGCCTCAGTCATTAAGCATCTGCCTTTGGCTCAGGTCATGATCCCAGGGTCCTGGGATCAAGCCCCACATCAGGCTCCCTGCTCAGCGGGAAGCCTGCTTCTCCCTCTCCCACTCCCCCTGCTGTGTTCCCTCTCTCCCTGTTTCTCTCTGTCAAATAAATAAATAAATAAAATCTTTTAAAAAAATCCATTTATTAAAATGTGCTTAAAGGAATTGTTTGCTAAATTAAAGGCAGAAATACCTCTGGCTGTTGGATAAGAATGATTAGAGGCCCTTGGGAATCCAGGGCAATCTGGGAAAGACTTTCTAAATTGTCTCTTTCAGTTGCCAGAAGGTACCAGGGTATGAAATTATTTTGTCCTTCTGTTTATATATTTATTTAATAAATACTGAATACCTATTTCGTGTTGGACAATCGACCCCTAGATTATCTTTATAGAGAAACAAAAATTTCTGGGGAGATGAAGAGTCATTTCCGGGAAGATAGAAATTTTTCTGGATCACTTGGTGAGGTTGTTTGGGACCACTAGGTGGTGATAGTACATTGTGAAAATGATCCTCTTCCAAAACTGGAGGCCTCTGGTTCTTATTCTGGGGCCAGAATAATAAGCCAGAGATTTCCTTGTTGAGTACATGGAGAAAAAAACCCCACGTTTCACCAACGAGATATATGATCCAATTTAAATGCTCTGATGAATGAATTAGTTGTGGTTTTTTTTTTTTTGAGATTTTATTTATTTGACAGAGAGAGACACAGCAAGAGAGGGAACACAAGCCGGGGGAGTGGGAGAGGGAGAAGCAGGCTTCCCGCGGAGCAGGGAGCCCGATGCGGGGCTTGATCCTAAGACCCTGGGATCATGACCTGAGCGGAAGGCAGACACTTAACGATTGAGCCACCCAGACGCCCCTGAATTAGTTTTTCAACAATTTAGAATGTCATTGGAAGAACTATTTCAAGAGTGTGACAAATTCTGGAACATGCCCAGGGGCCTAGGATTTGGGGAAGTCGGGAGCTATTGATGATCCTGACAGTCATCAGTTGGGCAGATACAGGGAGGCAGCATTTGATGGGTAGAAATATCAAAAAT